>NC_135500.1:193472000-193709794 GCF_052857255.1 Amblyomma americanum | reverse complement strand
CCCGCAAACACGTTTTCCGAAAGTGCAGTTTAAAGTGCAAGGTTATTACCCTTGCTTTTAAAAAGCGACGCAATGCACACGTACTTCCATTCAGAGACAAAGCAAACAAAATCCTTTCCTTTGAAATCCGTTCCGCTAAAACCGCGCATCGCTGCTGACGGTACTTCCGACGTAAAGCTTTTCGAGCGCCAGTTGCGTTCACAATTGGATTTTTCCCGCGTTGTATAGTAAATCGAAAACAACCATCGACATCATATATTAAACAAGCAGGCCAATCGCAAGCTTTGGGTACATGGGTCCAAACTGCAGCGGACGCCTTGTCCACAGCTTTAAAAATACTGCACAGTTTTATAGCGGGAAAAAATATGTACGCAACGACTTTCTTCGGTAAGAACGGGATGAGATCTCGACTTAACAGCGCCGAAGTGGAGACGAGAAAGCGTTCTCCGCGGCTTTCACCTCCTTGACACAAGGAAACAAACTACGAGGTGTCGATAAGGATTGCAGCGCGGCTAATGCATTGTCCTTGTCGCGACGAGATGTGTCGTCGAGGGCGTCGCAAGACCCTCGGGGCTCTGCCGCCGACTAGAGCTCCTCGTCGGCGCTGTGACAACGCGACAGGACTGCGCCTATAGCGCTTGACTCTCAACGCGTCGTCGTCGGTCCTGTCAGCCCGCAGGGCGCGGTTCACGATTTCCATTATTCCTTTCTTGCCCTCGTTTCGCTCACTCTCTCTTCCCTAGTATTTATTTCTCTCCTCTTTCAATTGTTTTCTGTTGTTCTCGTCGAAGACGGGAGAGGCTTCTTGTTTCTCGGTCCGACTTCCCCGCCCGACCTCATATCGATCGGCTGCTCCCGGTTTTCGTTTCTGCGCTGGCAACTGTTCCCGTCTGCTAACTCGATTTGCCGTATATAGGGATTCCCTGCAAACGACGCTTGTTTCGAACGGCGCAGCATTCTTTCATCGCTTGAATTCGTTTCCTTTCCGCCGCATGCCTCCCCCCTCCCTTCTTCCCACCCCACCAGCAAAGACGCCCGTGCACCGTCGCGCGGACGTGATTCAGATAAAAGGGGTGCGTTCAGCGTTTAACTTTTTAATTTGGTTCCTGCTTTCTCGTTTTTCTTTTTGCTTCCTGCTCTGGCGAGACCACGTCGCCTCGACGCAAAACATGCATCAGCGCACATGCAAACACTGAAGAGAGGCAGCAGAGAAGCACACACTCGTATACGGGCTTCGCCGCAGCGTTCTTCCGGGTCTTTTACGCCAGATTTCACCTCCGCCGCACGGAATTCGCTGCAAAGTTTGCCGTTCCCCTTTTTGTGCGACTTCCGCGGAAGTCTCCGCCCGCGAAGTTTGACATTCCGACGAGGGAAGATATAGAGTGGGACTCGCTCAAGAAAGCGCGGGGGGCAGAGCGAGCCGGAGTTTTCCTCAGTTTCTCGCGCCGGGCTCAGCTTTTCTCTCCCCTCCCTCCCTCCCTTCCTCCCTCTTCCCTTCTTTCTTGCTTGCTTCCTTGCTTTCTACCTTTCTTCATTTCTTCCTTTCTACCTTTCTTCATTTCTTCCTTTCCTCCTTCCGTCCTTGCTTCCTTCCTTCCTTCCTTCCTTCCTTCCTTCCTTCCTTCCTTCCTTCCTTCCTTCCTTCCTTCCTTCCTTCCTTCCTTCCTTCCTTCATTCCTTCCTTCCTTCCTTCCTTCCTTCCTTCCTTCCTTCCTTTCTTGCTTCCTTCCTTCCTTCCTTTCTTCCTTGCTGCTTCCTTCCTTCCTTGCTTGCTTCCTTTCTTCCTTGCTGCTTCCTTCCTTCCTTACTTCCTTACTTCCTTCCTTACTTCCTTCCTTATTTCTTCCTTCCTTCCCCTTCCTTCCTTCCTTCCTTCCTTCCTTCCTTCCTTCCTTCCTTCCTTCCTTCCTTCCTTCCTTCCTTCCTTCCTTCCTTCCTTCCTTCCTTCAATTTATCGGTTACAACTGAGAGCTATCTTTTAGTTTCCCCGAATCGCTTTTTTACGAAACAAAGCCAGTATGTGAAGCGCAACGTCTCCAAGCCGACGCAGTAGCTTTGTGAATCACGTCCACATATGTATGAACGTTGCAAGATAGTGTACTTGGACGAGCGCCTCAATACGTTTCGTTATGCCTCAATACGTTTCGTTATGCCTCAATGGAAAGGTCCGTAGCCTTAATTGTAAACCTGAATTCGAGATCGCAAGGTCAGTTTAACGCCATTGAAGACGGACACGATTTGCTGCTGAGTACAAATTACGCAGCGCCCCAGGCTAGTATATGGGATCCATTGAACGTCTAACAATTTCGGAAGGATTTCGAATTCTGAATGGTCTATACTTCAGCGTCTGTCAAGCTATTTAATTCTGCTTTAGAACTACTCGTAGCTTTCACATTCGATCTGGTTAGGAGATTTTATCATGTTGCGTTAGAGCGAGTACAGCGATAGCAGGAGTGCCCCGTTACGTATACATATGTCAGTCACTGGCACTATCGAAAACGTAGCGATTATTTAGTACTAAATTGTACATTCCGAGATTACACGTGGGCTAGAGGACAGACTGTCTTTGGGAGGCCCTGGACAACTTCAATCACTCGAATGTCTGCATAATAGGCAGCGGTATATCACCACACCAATATGCCTTTATTTTACCTCCATCTAAGTGCGCCCGCAGTACCCTGAATCATTAAAGCTGCGAACTGGGCGAGTTGGTATTGATTCATATTTGAACAGCGCAATAAAACAACGGGACACAACGAAGAAAGGGCACCACACGCGCTGACTCGCAACTAGATTTTTAATTCACGTCAAAGCATCTTAAATACTAAGAACGCCAAACACAAACAAGAAACTGGAAAAAAAGAAGTTTGTGGTGGTGCCTTACACGCATGGTGTGGGGCATGGTTTGAAGAATGTTGCGGCGAGATACGATGTTGATGTGGTCTTTTCAGCGCCTAAAAAACTTAGAGGTGTTTGCAGGCAGGTGGAAGAGAAGGCTAAGGCAACAACCGCGAAGAAAAAGACTGGGGGTTGTCAGACCAACCATAAGAGCCCTTTTGTGCCCTGTAATGTGGGGGTTGTCTACAGGATTCCGTGCACTTGCGGGTTGAGTTATATTGGCCAGACAGGACGTTGCATCAACGCTCGTCTTAGTGAGCACCTCAGGTCCCGAGATAATGGGTCTTCTTGCAACCTTGCCCGTCACTGGAGAGAAGGTACTTGCACCCCTCTGTTGTCTAACACCGTCATCCTAGGAAAACATAATGACAGCCTAACGCGGGAAATTTTGGAGGCTTTTCACATCCGCTTGGAACCTGATAGCTGCATTAGTGATCCTTCTGTCACACTAACTGATAAAGAGATGATGTACTTATCCGGCTAAGATGTGTAGTCTCGCGCTCGTGCTGATTGTCACCTTTGTGGGCATGATTAGCAGCTTTGTGTCGTTTTTCTTTTGGTTTTCCCTCTTGTTTGTGTTTGGCGTTCTTAGTATTTAAGATGCTTTGACGTGAATTAAAAATCTAGTTGCGAGTCAGCGCGTGTGGTGTCCTTTCTTCGTTGTGTCCCGTTGTTTTATTGCGCTGTTCAAATATGTACCCTGAATCGTATACGTGACTGGCGCTTATCAACGTGACCCACAATACCTCTCTGTTTGCGGCGGCTGTTTAGTGCTGATATCTGTGATGCTTGTGTACTAAAGGTTAAAGAGGAGATTAAAAAATATTTATCACAATTGCAGTTTGTTGCCAGTAGTATTTCTCACGACAGCAGCCAGCTTCTAATCTTGTCGTTTCATAATTCTACGAAAATATATTGCGCATTGCAAGGTCCGTCTACCCTCTGTTTTCATCAAATGCGAAGCAGACGACTGGAAAGAATCATCTAGCAAAATACCAAGCTTTACCAGCGAAACTCAACTTTCTGGCGTAAACTTTCACTCTGCTGCGGATTTCAATGAGCTCCATGCATGTCTATTAAGTCGGCGCACAGCCTTTCATATATATATATATATATATATATATATATATATATATATATATATATATATATATATATATATATATATATATATATATATATATATATATATATATATATATATATATATATATATATATATATATATATTAGCAGACAAGTTAAAGGAAATGAGGGGCCCGTTTGACAAAATTATGAAGGGAGCCAACAGCCACCGAAACCAAGGTGCATAGGGGAACGTTATTTTTTTCAATGTGTTATATATATATATATATATATATATATATATATATATATATATATATATATATATATATATATATATATATATATATATATATATATATATATATATATATATATATATATATATATATATATATAACGTCACGCCTTAGCTACTGCAGCGCCAACAAATGATACACTAAAATTCGGCACTCTAAATAATAACCGGAGCATGACGTTGCACTGAAGTATAAAACGATATACGACTCACTCTTCTTTACATCAACTGCTAAAGTAAAAATTAAAAAAAAACTTAAAGAAGTCGGAGCTCCTGTTATGTTAGAGGCTGACGCATGCCGTCTTCGTGATCCACACGCGTCGTCTTCTGCAGCCAGCTCGTATATACGAGGCGGCTTAGCGACGTCTTCTCCGGCTGGTGGCCGAAACTGGAGCTCCCGTAATTGGACCGAGCCCGACGACATACCGCGGAGCAGCCGTGCGGGCCCTATGTGAGCACGTATGCCCACTCAACTATTTGCGAGGAAGTCGCGGAGGCCGAATGGGCACCGTTTTTCGGACCACCCGCGCGTCTGCGTAAGAAAATGCGGCTCCATGAATGTACTCGACTTCCGGTCGATCCGTGGCAGTCATCGCTAGACCTCATAGAAGGATTTATGAGGCTTTATAGATTTTTAGGTTTAAAGATGTTTTGCGCACGCTCACCTACATTTTGAGAACCTATTTCGGGGCCTCGTTATAGAGCAAGCTTGCTGTCATAGTGTGTGCCTTTCCACTGAACAGCGGTGAGGCTCAAATCGTCATTTCCGCTGGCTCTGTTTGTGTGCGCCCGTCAATCGTAGTCGTTACTTGGCCTCCTAATGATTGTTTACTCCTTCACAAGCTGACGCCCACGCGCGGAAACACCATATGCCTACGTTCTAAACAGAAAGGAGTAAAAACGGGGTAAGCTGTCCTCTACCGCCCTCCCTTTAGGGAGTGGAGGCCACTCCCTTTAGGGAGGAGGGACATCTTACTTCCTTTTCTACCCCTCACACAGAAGGAGAGAGACCGGGTAAATGCGCTCCTGCGAAGTTGCACGATAACGGCTCTACGTCTATCCCCCCCCCCCCCCTCCAGCACATCAAACGACCGAGTCTTCAAACTCGGCGTCCTAAACACCTTTGACGAAATCACAGTAGCTACCTTTACGGCAGAAATATTCCGCCTATCCAATTCAGAGGCTGGCCGCACTTCATTATCTCAATTAAACCTCACCCCAACTACACACCCTACCGAGGGTGTCCACCTTTCTCCTATCCTCCGCTCTAACCTCAACGTACCCCCCGTACCTAAGAAAATGCTCCCTGAGAGGGACAGGGACCGCAGAGTAGCAAGGGCGAGGGCCCTCCACGAACAGTATGGCGATGATCATGAGGTGGTCTAGGTGGACGCTGCGGAGTACACGTCAGGCTACCGTATGGCCCTGGCGGTAGCCGACAATCAAGCAAAACTTCTGACTTCCAGCTCAATCACCACCAATTATACAACAGAGGCAGAAGAGGCAGCCATCGCGCTTGCTCTCATTTCTACATCAGCCACAAAAATTATCTCTGACTCTAAATCTGCCATTCTCATGCCAAGGGCTACATTCTATGCCAAGGGCTACATATCCCACACTGCAGCTCGTTTAATACGCTCCTGGTAGCCCTGGCGCCCTATAACCCTCATCTGGACGCCAGCACATGCCGGCCTCCCTGGCAACGAGGAGGCTCATTCCTTAGCCCGAGGTCTCACATTCCGGTCGGGAGTCGAGCCCCTTGTACGGGCCGAGGAGCGCCTGCTCTCCTTCCGTGATATTCTCTCGTATTACCGGGAACAACGAAGGGAGTACGCACCCCAGCCACATCCCTCACCATAGCGCAGACCGCACACTGGCGAAGACCACGAACTTCGCTTTGTAAGGGTGCCTCCTCACAGTGAGGGAGCATCCCAGTGCCACGTAGGGGGCTTCGCCCCCACTATTTACATCATCGTTGGCAATAAAACTTTCCACCACCACATACTTCCTTTTTACTCCGACATAGGCGTGTCCGTGTTTATATGGTGTACGAGACATCTTTATTTCCTTCTTTTTTAAACACATTTCCGGCAATTCTTTTTCAACATTCTCTTCTTTTCACGCACGTGACGACAGATGAAATGGAGGATCAAGGAGCGCAGAGAGCTCGACTAAATCAGTTATAGACCGGAAGCAACAGGCCTTCAACTGAGCATAACGTTTTCCTTTCATGCAGACACCCCGTGAGGTGTGTTATACCCCTGTCACACGTGCACCGCAAAGGCCTTTGATAATCAGGTCCTGATCTCCAAAGGCGTAAGGAGTACAGCTACACGGCACAAATGTCGCGCCTTTGCCGCTAAGAGCCTTGGAGGCGAGGGCGCCCGTCAGAGACCTTTGGAGCCCAAAGGCGCGGCCTTCAACAACCTGCGATCGTAGTGCCACCAAACGTCAAGAAGTAAAAGCAATAAAAAAATAGCTACAGCCAACAATGTTTGAAAACATTTTTTTTATTACGAAAGGTGTGTCTAGCTTTGCTTTTTTGTACGGGTGTTTATATTTTATGCCCAGATTTCATGACATTGAAAGTGTTGCAGCAATACCGAGTACCCCTGGTGGCCAAGGCAATACGCAAAACCTGCCGTTGCTGAGGAATGTAGCTGTTACAGTTCTTTTAAGGAAGCAGCTCGAATAAAAAAAATGTCTAAACTCAATGAATGAACAGAATACGCCACTTCAATTTTAAAACACTCACCTCAGCCGCCTCGAGCACAGCAGCGGGTGCTAAGCCTGAACGACAGTTTCACCTTTGGGCTGCACCGTGTAGCTGCGTCGCTGTTCCTTTAAGCTTTCGCTCCTTTGGTTAAAAATGGTGCCTTTGCTGTAAAGGCCTTAGAGGAATGCCGTGTGACAGGGGTATTACACTGCTATCGTCACTGCCACTTGACCTTTTGTCAAGCATTCTTATTCCGTAAATACATTATAAAGGCGCGCACATATGTCAGCAATCCACTGTCGCTTTGTCGCGCTTGTAAATTTCGCATCTGATGTGTAAGTATAAAAACAAGAAATGCGCAAAAAAGGACGGGACAAGAGAGAGAGAGGAAGCACACTTGTTTTTTATAATGTCTTACCAACTTGCTCCTCACCGCTGTTTTCTTGATGTTTCAGTGATAATAGAATCAGGAGGTGCTCTTCGGTGGCGACAGTTTCAATAAAGTTTCGAAAGAAAGAAAGAGCGAGGACAGAAAAGGATAAAAAAGCATGCACAAATGAAAACATACAGGGCTGCTGGGCCTGAGGTCATTTATCGTGTCGCTACGCACAGGAGCACTCTTTTCGGTTGCGGCGCTGTTTCCGAGAAACTTCACAGTTGCTAACAGCGCTCGCCCCGTCTGCATCTTTTTTACGTTTCATCGAAAGTCGCACTTCACTTTCTTCGATCTAATGACCCGGGTTCAATTCCGGCTACGGCGGCCACGTTTCGGTGGAGGCGAAACGCGCTAGGTGTCCGTATACTGTGCGGTTTGTGACTGAATGATAAAGAGCCTCAGTTGGCCGAAATTATTCCGGAGTCCCACAATCTCTTTCTTTCATCCCTTTTTTCACGGCGCGGCTGAGGTATCCACCTAGAAGTGAGACAGTTACTGTTTTTTAATGCGAAAGTTGTAAAGACCCCATAGGGCCAGGATGCGCAGTCGGTAATAGAATGCGCGCCATGGTTGGGGGGAAGTGACGCCACCAAACCGGAACATTCCCATTGGCTCAAGGAGAGTGACGTCACCAGACCAGAGATGACGTCACTTCCAGTAAAAGCATCAGCAGCTGCAAATGCACATCGCACTGCCAACATGGAATTAGGCGTAACTGTGAGTTTTGTTTCCTTTTCTCAAAACCAATTTTATTTTTTACGCGCGTACCCGCCGCGGTGGCTCAGTGGTTAGGGCGCTCGACTACTGATCCGGAGTTCCCGGGCTCGAACCCGACCGCGGCGGCTGCGTTTTTATGGAGGAAACACGCTAAGGCGCCCGTGTGCTGTGCGATGTCAGTGCACGTTAAAGATCCCCAGGTGGTCGAAATTATTCCGGAGCCCTCCACTACGGCACCTCTCTCTTCCTTTCTTCTTTCACTCCCTCCTTTATTCCTTCCGTAACGGCGCGGTTCAGGTGTCCAACGATATATTAAATAGATACTGCGCCATTTCCTTTCCCCAAAAAACCAAAACCAATTTACGCGCAGGTGGTTTTCCTGCAAATCCGAGCCCTTCCTTCATTGTCGGTTTTAGTATTTTACGTAAAATTTTATTCTCGTCTAAGAACGAATAAAATAAAAGAAGCATGCGGCATACACACCACCGTGTTTCTTGTTCTTCGTATATATGTACATAAACAAAATTAAAAAACTGCCCGTGCCGCCGTAAAACGACGCAAAGATCTGCATGAGACAGCGACACGTGCGCACAAACTAGAAAACAAGCAAGAAGTGCTGACGGGGAGGGTCCTCGCTCTGTCGACAGGGAAACGACGATCCCGGGGAGACAGTAATGATCGAAAATCTATACGAAGTGGGCGGAGAAAGAGGCCCGGGAAAAAAAAAAAAGTAACAAGCGCGTCAGAATGGGAGAGCTGTCGCGTCGCGAAGAAGAGTGTCTCCGAAATGCACGGAAGCAGGCATGCAAGAAAGCACTGTTCGGAGCGAGGATCACTCTTGGACCCAGAGAACTCGACAGGACGACGCGCTCTCAAAAACCTCTCCTCGCGCCTGCATAAGCGGCCTCCACTCGAAAAAAAAAAAGAAAGCGAAAATCGTTTGCAAGCCGGCGAGCTCACTATCTGCTTCGCTCGCGGGGCTCCCATTTTGTTGCCCGTTCATCGCTCGCCCGTGAGTGGAAGGCTTGCAGGTGCTTCTTGCGGTGAGGAAGAGCCATAAGGAGAAAAAAAATAAAGAAAAAGAAGATAAGGAAGTAGAAGCAACAAACGAATCAAAAGAAACTTGTGCAGGCGCACGCAAAGAATGGGCTAATATTTATGCACTCAAAACGATGGAGACACGGTGGTTACCCTCGAGGGCTCTTGGCGAAACGGTGAAACATCTACGCGGCGGGGCTCGAAGCGTTCAGTACAGTATGAAAAAATGAGAAGGGACGGCTAAAGAGATGGATGTCCGCCAGTTGCGTAACACGGTGACCGCCGTTGTGCGCATGCGCCGTGAGGAGCGCGCTCGGTAGCCCTGCCGGAAAAGCTGCGCTCTGCTGTTCTGCACAATGCATGAAAGTGCGCGTTCCAGGGAGGAAGCACGGGCCGGTTAATGTGTCATGCAACTCGCGTCGCTGCACCGGCCATGTAGAAGAAAGAACATACTAGAAAGCGCCGGCGAAACGAATTACGGACAACGTGCAAAAAGCAAACGAAAGGAAAAAGTTGCCGGGGACAAACGAAATGCGGTGGATGTACTAATCGCACACACAGACCGCTCGCCAGCGAGCGATACAGAGCGACTGGTGCGGTCGGACGCGTTCGCTCGCGCATAATTTAGGGCCGCGCCGACCACAATGCCACGGTCGGCTCGACAAGCAAGCGGCCAGGAAGCGAGCGACGAAGTGACGCGTTGGACCTGGCGTGTATGCATATACAGCCTCAAAGAAGAACGAACCTGGCAGGCTAGGCAAGGCGTGAACTCATTTGCGGCGAAACTGGCACGAGCTCTGCGAGCTTCGGCCTAGCTATATAGCCTTGTCGCGTTGTACGGTTACACTCGGCGGCACGGGCCGGAACCGTTTATTATGCATTCTTTTTTCCTCTTCCACCGCAGCATTCGTATTAATGCGCAGAGCAGTGGCGGGAATGAATTGGCTGAGCGCGGCGCATTTGTGAAAAATGGCTCGGAAGATAGAAATGTGTGCGAGAGAGATATACGTGCCCTCTAAGCACGAATACGCCTGTATTGGAGTAAAAGTGGCGTAAGCCGTCCACTAACGCACTCCTTTCTATGAAGTGCACTAGAGTGCACTAGAGCTTCCTTCATTTCTACTCTTTTCCGTTTATAGTGTGGCTGCCGCTTGTCATATTCCTGTTTGAATCACTCGTTCGTTTTGTATGAACTTTGCTTAGCTTCCTGTTTTTTTTTTTTTTGTACAGGGAGGATATGAGTATTAACAATATTTTTTTTGCATGCAGAGAGCTGTTTTTAAACATTCTGCCGTGTGATGGCGTCTGCGCAGTCCAGAAGTTTATTCCCTCTCACGGTCCATGCACTGACTATACAGCATACAGTCAGTCGACAATCTCTCTGTACGGAGAGCTCTTTGTGCATTCTTAAATTTGCTGCCTACGCAACCTATGAAGCCTTTTAAGTTTGCCGGGTTCTACTGAGGACTCGAACGTTTCGCTTTCCTTATCCGCGGAGCGCACAGTAAATTATATACCAAAAGCTCGGACAGATTGATGAGGAGTTCGCAGACGGTGGTGTTGCTTATCTTTTAACAGCGAGAAAAAGAAGCAGAAAAAGCAATTCGGCGACATAGACACGTTGATGACAGGTGCCTTTGAGCTTCCTTAATGAAGAATACAGGACTTTTCGATCATCACGGAAGCAATTAAAAAAACTGGCAGTGGCTTAACTTGGCTAAACCTGGAATTCAGCGAAAAGCAAGGACGCTTGCTAAGCGTCTCAGGCTCGTCCATGGCAGCTCCGCTACACGCTCGCGACAGCCGTTCTATACGTACCCACACGACCACATGGCAATGACGTGATATCACATGGTCTTACGACACCCCCACCGGATGTCGTCACGTGGCTTCACATCACCTCATAGGATGTTCTTAAGGTCAAAGGTCAACCCAAAGGTCACCCAATGTCAAACGTCAACTAAAGGTCGTGGGTCAAGGTGAGGGGTCAAAGGTTCGACACCATAACTGTACCACATATGGTCGTATACACGGCTAACGTGGTTGGGCTGAAGGTCGTTCAAGGTCATTCTCCGGCCTACGCGACAACTGCTTTACCTAGCGTAGTGAAGCTTTTCGATTCAAAACAGAAATGACGACGTCATCCAAGGTGAGCTGCACGCGTGTCCAACTGTAATCGTCATCACCGCTTCGGCGTGAAGTCGCACAATGAGGGATGTTTAGGCGCAAAATAGGCCCCCACATCTCGATTCTCGGCATCAACTATAGAAGCAAAGAAATAGCGGCGAGGCTATTAACTCCGTGCTTCACGGTAACAGCGTCGACCTCGCTATTTTAATCGACGACTGCCCCGGGGCAAAGACTATTCCGCAGGGGACGCTCTTCCGACACGCGCTCCAAAGCCCAATCTCGCGCACGTGCGCCCTCCCTAATAGAATGAATTATGCGGCGGGCGTGCTGTCAGGAGAAATTTTGAGAGGAGGAAGAGAGATTGCGGCGCCTTGCTATTTAATGGAGAGCTATACCTGCTAACGACCGCCGCAGGTACCAACCACGGTGGGGGCCCGACGTTGCGTCACGGGCCCCCGAGGAAATCGCCGCGGTGTGGCGCAACGCGTCAGCACTAGATATGTGGTAGCACCAACGCCTCGCTGGAGTTATGAGAACGAAGGGGGCAGAAGGGGGGGGGGGGGGGGTGCGAGAATTCGTCCAAGAACGGCATCGTGCAAAAGTTGCGTCACTGCGCGGTAAGGCACTGGATTGTTATAACTTGTGTTCCATACATGTAGTGTGTGTCCAACTAAAAGTGTTCGACTACGTTGAATACACGTTGAATACACGACGCATTAGCTGTCCTTCGAGATTTGTTCCTTAACTTCGCGTTTGAGTTTTTTAAAAGACATTTCGTTCCTCGCCTCAGGTCCAGCACCTAATTCTTTCACCCCGATTGTTCTCGTTTCGGTCAGGTCTTTAAAATTCTCCTTTGAAATGCTTCGTTTTATTCTTGCTACTCTATTCCTACTTGAAATAAAAACTTTAAAAATATCGATTACGTTTTTTTTTTACCTAGCTGTATACGCAGGGCGAGCCTTCAAGTAATCGATTAGCCATTGCACAATTCATTTCAATGATACTGACCTGCGGAAGAATTGAAAAAATGCGGGACAGGCACAGAGAATTCCGAGCTGCAGCGCCCAAATTTGTGTTAGTTATTGGTTTTCCCGCCTTAAAAGGCTTGAAAATATTGATGCCTCAAAAAAATATAAAAAGGGCCTGTCGGTTGCCTTTTAACTTTCGTGATATAATGTTCCCAGGCCTGCAAGCTGCAGTCTTCCTCTATTTTGAGCTTTGCGCCTCGTTATTAAGACGGTGCGCTGCTGTCTGCGAGTGTCCCTTTTTTATTCTGTGTGCCTGTGTATTAAGAGGGTAAGTTAAGACACAGTTCTCCGGGCAGCCAGCTAACCACTGCGTTCTCATCTTCCGTTTATGCAGGCAAAACCAGCCGCTGCTTGATAGGATCACCAAGTGAGCAGCGGTCATGCTAGAAATGCATGCGCAAGTAATTAAACGCACCCGTCTCACAAGTTACCCACTCACCTTTGCGCCAGACATCTTAGCGGAATAATAATTTTGAGAAATTATGCAATCTGCAAACGAAACCGCGTCGTTCTTGGCGTTGAGGCCGTTTTCAGCGCCTCTATTGGCAATGTGCCGGAAGTCTCTCTCTCAAGGACAGAGGCGCCTTTACCGAGAGACGTGCATTTGCTGCATGTCAAGAGGAAATGATGGATAGGTTCCCCCGGGGACCGGAAACACGACGCCTGGCCGGCGCGTCTTATTCCGCACGGGAAACAGCTCGAGAAAGCCACGCACGCGTTCGATTTACGTTCTGGTTATTGCGAAGGGGAAGCCGATTCGCCTATCCTGTGTACAGTAGCTCGTCAGAAGCGAGGTGCAGATTGAACCTCTTGTGCTGCCGTCGATGTCAAGTAGATCAGTTGAGATGCACCTCTCGAAACCGCCTCATTTCTTAAGAGAACGGGCTCGCGACACCACTCGAACATCTCCGCACACATCGGGGGACTCTGGTTAAAAGCATCAGTGGGCAACTAGAATCTCAGAGCTGTCCTGCCTTCTTCGTAACACCTATAGACTTGGTTTTCTCTTAACGAGATATCCTCTCTCTAGCCCTTTCCTTTCGAGCAAAGTACAAGTATGCAAACAACGATAGCTGGTACTTCAATTTAGTGTGTGTCAAGCGAGCCTATTTCTCGTCGGACGATTTTTATTAGCATCCCGCAGGTGCAAAAATAAAATTTCGTTCAGGGTTCGTCCGCAGTGGTGATGCTGTTTGGAGATCAGTGTATATATTTTTTTATTAATGCTGTAAGCTTCCACAGGCTTATACAGGAGTGGGTACAAAATCGCAATTGCACAGACAATTTACAATACATTCTAGAGAAAACAAAAACAGAATAACAATGAACACTGAGCATTATACAGCTATCTCGGAAAAGACCTACGAGTCGCATGAAATACACGCCGTGAATTGGCGCTTTGCAGTCACTAATCATAAATGCGGCAACTCACAATGTTGCAGTTTGTTAGCCAAAAAATATTTCAACCTTGGCATCACATTCATCTGCAGATATCGAGGTTAGAATATCACGCGGTAGCTTATAGCATGATCCTATATATGATGGATGGAAAGAAACAATACTTGAAAATGATGCCGCAGGTGATAAATGGTCTGATTTTCTTGTCATGGTTTCTTCTGACTGAGTGCTGGTGTGGTGGTTTTAGGCATTCATGTTTGATGATATTAATGTGGTCATGATAGAGGATGTAAAGAAACTTTAATGAAGTATGTCTGTCTAGCGCCAATTTTTGCTGTATATTTGTTGCTAAAGATATTTACCGATGTAGGTTTTCTAAAGCATCAGGTAGCCGTGTTGTACTGACACCTACAACTGTACCTATATAGTAGATTCAGAACGAGGCACTACAGCTCACGCTGGCACCATAGACACAGAGTTTGAAATGGGCGAAAGTTTATGGTGGTTTAACGTCCCAAAGCGACTCGGGCTATGAGGGACGTCGCAGTGAAGGTCTCCGGAAATTCCGACCACCCGGAGTTCTTTAACGTGCACTGACATTGCACAGTACACGGGCCTCTAGAATTTTGCCTCCATCGAAATTCGACCGCCGCGGCCTGGATCGAACCCGCGTCTTTCGGGCCAGCAGCCGAGCGCCATAACCAAGTGGAAATTCTCTTAGAGTAAATCGAAAGGCCCTTACTAAGTTACGAACAGCTCGGTACACGTGAAATTGCTTCGCGCCATATTCAGAAGCCGCGTGAGATGCTCTTTATTTCACATCTGCGTTTGGTCTGGGGACAAGCTGTAGTCTGCGTTCATCTCAACACTGCGCACCGACGAGCCAAGCGAAAACAGCGACCCCTACTTTGCTCTTTTAGATATCCTTTGCTGTATATATTATCGTAGGAGTTTCAGTTTACGGAAAATTACGGCCGGTAGCGGCAAAATCTTACATCTCGTATGCAATAAAAATAATGTTAAAGGGAGCAACATTTCAGTTCGCGCTTGGGGATATTGTAGAGAGCGTACCACATCGAACCTCCAAAGTGACATCCGCGCTACATGCATATGACGTCAGTTCGTGAAGTAAAACTACACCTAGTACAGACAAGTTCCGAAGCTAGGGACCTTTTATCACAGCTATTATAAGTAGCATGATATAACGCTTAGCTGTGCGGTCCTGGAGAAGGAAGACGGCCGTATAGTTGCGACACATAAATAAATAAAAACCAACCTTGGCAAGCTGCACACCGCCGGAGCCCCTGGAAGAAGGCGCCTCGCACACAAAAGACGGTGTTCCTGTCAACGCATTTTCGGCACTTTCTCGACGGCCGTCGTCCCCGTGTACATAAGGTCCCGACCGGCAGGAGCGGACTGCGTGTGCAGAGAGCCTTTGCCGAAAGTGCTTGAGCACACACACTCTCGTCGCGGGGAAATTCAGCGCCAGTTCTTTAGCTCAAGCTCCGAGAGCCATCAAGAAATTTTGTCCGGGCCTTTCGCCCCGCCAGTGTGACGCTCCAAGCGGCTCTAAGGGCGAAAGCGTGTGTCTGTGCGTGTGTATGTCAGCAAATATTGGTCATTATGGCAGTGCGAACAGCGTAACCTATTTCCGTCATGCGGTTCCGGTGGCGCAGAAAGTAGTAGACTTGGTCGCCGGCTTTCCGACAAACAAATGGGGGGCCCCACATCGCAGTCCTTCTTTGCGGAAGGCGATATGTTCGACGGTGGCGGCAGTTGAGGCGTTTGATGAGGCTGCTTTAATGCAACAGCGCAACTGCGAGGAACCGACACGTGAAATTCACTGTTAATAATTTTTGAAAAAAAAAACTTTTTGAGATAGATTAGCGCTTTCTTCGGCATAGCTTTGTCAGCGGTACTGTACGTCAGATACAACTAAGACGCGTTAGCTAGCAGGCTGGTTAACTAATATTAACCGTTGCAGTTAGGCTTCCTATTTACTGAGAGATTCTTAGCCCATCGTAATTAATATCGATAACAGTTTATAGATTTTCGAAAATGCCACTCTCGTCGCCGCTGCAGCGCAAGGTTTTTTGGGGGCCACGCGCGGTCAAAATTAACACCGCACGGCCGCAGAGAGCACAAGCCATGCCTACCAGTGCGCATCACACAGCGGCTGTCCGCTCACTGCTTCCACCCAAGCGCTGCGAAAAGAGCAGGTGACACCCGCGCCTCGGTGCGACATGTACTCTGCCGCGTGTTTTCGGGTTCGCCCGTTCTGTCGCTCTGCGCATGCGCGCTTCTTCTCCTCCAGCTCCACTGGTTGAAAATAAACCCGCTCGCCTCTACTGCGCATGCGCAGTTTATGTTAGTGACAGACGCATGCGACAGATGGCGGCAGCAGTCAAGCACACACTTGCCACTTCGCAGGCGCCGCTGGCTCCTCGTGGAACCAGACCGTGCATGCGTCTCTTACGTCCGTTTTTTTTCAGAGTTGAGTTGAGGTGTTGAATGCTACAGGTGGGGTTAGCCTTTCTTTATCTGCCGGCAATTGCTCCACTGTAGCGTCCCTTCTATGTTAATAATGTCCTAAAGCCTGTCGCATCTGCCCCGCTATGCGCACAGTGTCTCTTATAATAGCACACATTCCTCTCCCGCAGTCACCATCTAGGCACACAATCACTCCACAAAATCCACATAAGAGTACACTCCAGAAGTCACCATCTATGCACATATTCAGTCACAGTAGAACATAGGCCATTGTAGTGCCACAATCCATACACACATTCACTCATAGTATAACGTAGTTCACTCCGGAAGACACCATCTACGCACACACTCAATCACAGTAGGCCATAGTCCGTTCCTGCTGTCACCATTTAGAAACAAGATCCGTTTCCTGCAGAAATGTTAAACGAAGGCGTGCAGCCTCCCTTCTGCATGTCTGGTTTCCACTCGGGTAGACAATGTCCTGCACTGTGCTGTGATGGGTTCCTGTCTTCTTGAAGGAAGCGAACATCACACGCCTTTCCGCGTTGTACTCTGGGCAGTACATAATGTTTTCAGTAAGTCCCAGACGCATATGCGCCACTCCCTAGGGGTCGCCACTTCTTGTGAAAAAGGCGGATGTCCCCGCGCTGCAGCGGCGACGAGAAGGGCATTTTCGAGAATCTAAAAACTCATATGAACATTAGTTACGGTGCGCTACAAACATCTCAGTAAACAAGCAGCCCAGCTGTGATAGTTAAAAAGTTGCCTATTTTATTATTAGTTAGTCAGCGTGGTGGTTAACAGGTCTTAGTTGTATTCTTATGCGCATCACCGCTGACAATGCTATGCCGACTGAGACAGTGCTCTTCTAACCCAAAAAAGCCCTTTTTTTAGTAACTACTAACAATCTTAGGTGAAACACATTGTGCAAAAATTTCGATGGCGACAGGGTTGCAAGTTCCAGTATTAATTTCAAGAAGCAATTAAGAAGAAGGAGTGAGGCTTAAATTACGTAACCTCCCAGTGGCCTCAGTGGTAAGTACTGAAGAAGGGGTTGTCTGGAAAGC
Organism: Amblyomma americanum; assembly: GCF_052857255.1. Classification (NCBI taxonomy): domain Eukaryota; kingdom Metazoa; phylum Arthropoda; class Arachnida; order Ixodida; family Ixodidae; genus Amblyomma; species Amblyomma americanum. The sequence goes on along the minus strand of NC_135500.1, from coordinate 193,692,513 downwards.
TTTGTCACTGAGTGGCGACAGGAATGCAGTACACTATTAAAGAGAAACTGCACAGTATCCTTTGATCTGTCTGCGAACGACATGCGCAAGCGTCGAACAGTTGCCCAAGACTGGCGTGGCGCAGAGGGGAGAAAAAATATAAACACGCATTAATCTCAGTCGGCAAGCTACGGTCCGATTAACCGCGATAAAGATTTTTTTTCTCCTTATTTTAAACTGTCGCAGAGTGAACAAATTTCTCCGACAGCCCAGTGGCAGCGCATCTCCCAGCCGAAACTTTTAAAAAGAATTCCCCAGCTGGCTGTTCCACTGAGTGTCGCAGCTTTTTTCAGTTTATAAGCTTCTAAGCTGTTCCAGTCTAGTGAGCGCGATGGAATTTGCTTTTTTCTAGACGAGTCTTTAGATGTGGCCGTGCAGAGCCCGGCCATTAACCTGAGACGCTGTTGAGGGAAGTAAGGTGTGATCTTAGTCGAAGAGGAACTCAGAACTTTAACGCGCAAGCAGCTGACTACACTGATCAGAAGTTTTGCTCAGGCTGGTCATATTGACTGCGCATCGCGACTCGCACAGGGACACGGGGACAAGCACGATAAGGGCCGACAATCTTGTTCTTGTGTCTCGGTGTGTTTTGCGCCGTGCAGTCAACACGCATGTTAATTCACTGTGGATGTAGGTGTTCAGCGCATTAGACCAATTTGCAGCACTGGGGACACGATGTATGAAGTCAAGGTCCTGTTCTGAATCTTCAACGCGTGATGACACGGACTCACCAATCAGCATCTCTCTTTCGTGAAGGAAGGAGCTAAGAGTCATGAAAACCAAGAAAGCACGAAAGAATTTTTTTTTAATCGTAATAATTTTTGGTGTTCATCAACGGGCAATTCATACTGCAATTTTTACCTGAAAGATAATTTATCAAAAAGTAGTAATAAAGACAACTAAATGCCGCCGGTGGGATCCGAACCCACGACCTACCGAGTAAAAAAAGTGGTTACACTACGAATTGCTCATTGATTGAACCACAAATAATAATAATAATAATAATAATAATAATAATAATAATAATAATAATAATAATAATAATAATAATAATAATAATAATAATAATAATAATAATAATAATAATAATAATAATATAATAATAATAATAATAATAAGAAGAAGAAGAAGAAGAAGAAGAAGAAGAAGAAGAAGAAGAAGAAGGAGGAGGAGGAGGAGGAGGAAACATTCCCCTATGTTTCCCTTGAAATTTGAATGACTGTTGGCTTTTTCATATACGTAAATCATAACGAGTCCATCATTTCCCAACCATTGCCTGCCGTCCTTAGTGCTGGCGAGCTCTTCGCATGTGCGGACATTCCTTCTGCTGCACTCTACGAATCATTAAATATAGCTGCGTAAGTCCTAGGACACACAACTGCGAATTTTTCTGTGCTCGGCGCCTCTGTCCGTGTCGGCTTCCTTGTTTCTTGTCCGTTGTTCTTTTTGCGCTGATTCTTCTGAGATCGAGGTTAATGATGTTATTAACTTTATTTTCTTGCTTTCTCTTTCACTTGTCTGCGTATTTGATATTCTGTTCGCATTAGCAGTAAGTGAAATTATAATCGATGATAGCGACAAAGCGCTTTATGTTAAACACTGCGTGTTATTTCGGCGCTCCTCGCACTTTGCTGCCTCAAGCCAGATCCTCTTTTCGAGTACGGGAAGAATAATAGTGCGCAGTAGTTACCAAGAGGCGGTGAGCACATGCTCCGTGGCTGCTGTATTGCAGATGCGTACACCGAGATTATTTTAATAAATAAGCCTTTGTTTTTTTTTCCCTACCAGCCAGACTAAAATGACATGGAAATCCTCAGAGATGCGGTGTTTTCATTGCCGTAATCTCGCTGCGTGTTTTTGAACAGATTCGTGTTTCGGCGAAAGGCTACCAATACGAAGAGCGAGTGCTCCAAGCATTGTGTGCTTGAAATGCGAAGCTGGTCACTTCTGAAAATGAACAGTGAACTTTATAGGGTTATAGAAATTGTAATAAAATAAAACTAACCCAGGCATGCCAGATTGCAACCGCTCTCTTCATATCGAAGTGAGCTACGACTGTTGAACGACGTGAAGTTCCCGTCAGTGAGCAAAGCCGAGAAAGGTGAAGTAAAACTAACGTTTTCGAGCACTCCGATGTGTTTATTATACAACAGCGCAGGATAATGTTAGGCCATTACGAGTGAATAGCTCTGCGGTGAATGTGGTTTACCAATGCTGTTCCCTATATTCCTTAAACAATGAACCAGTCGCAAGCATTTCACAAACAGGAAAAGATATATGCACGGATGTGTACACACCCTTGGATGCTAACCAGACAAAAAGTCCTGTGAAGTTCTCCGCGACCCTTTGCCGATTTGCGTGTAATGTGCCCGCCATTCGTGCTTTTAGTTTTTTTTTCTGTTTTCCTTTAAAAGCGCACCGCTTTTTGTGAAGTTGGCTTTAGTGTGGTTGCAAAACATCGAGCGCATGGTTTCTCAGCAGTACTCTCTGCTCCTGCATACACAAAAGCCTGCCCGCTGCCTTCATTGGCTTGAGTATTATATTCAGTAATGCCGCTGTAGGATTGCAATGCCTGCACTTTCCAATACGGCGTAGGGTTCCAATCTCTAGACTTTCTCTGCACACGGCATCCTCTTACCACGCGCTTGCCTATTATTTCGTTTCTTCTTTTTTCCGCGAGCAAGCAACGAGAAAGAAAAAAAATAGACTGCGTTCTGAGAGCCCTAGTTTTCAATACAGCGACACAACTTCATTAAACCCGAGTCTCTTGCAAAAGGAGCAAGAAATGCTGTCACAGCTCATTTTCACATCCCTCAGGGGTCCGCCTGGAACGCCACGATAAGACGACGGCGGTCCAGCAGCGATGAAACCTGAGACCAAGCGAAGCATGGCAAAAAATACGAAGAAAGAAATATCAGGTTAAAAAGATAGATAAATATATAAAAAAAAAACTTGTGCGCTCGCCCGCGGAGAGCAGGAAGAAGGCGGGATTTGGTTGCCAGCCTGAAGGCGAGCAGTGATTTCTGGAGGAACCTGCTAAGATGATGTTTGCTGCTAACTCTCCTTTTTCATTTTGCCTTTGTGTTGCCTTCACCTTGACAGGCTGGAAATTCGCGGAATATTAAAGCTGCAGAGTTATTATTTTTGTTTTCTTCAGACCTTTTAGACCTCCCGGGCCGTCCCTCATGCTGAGCTCGACGACAGGCGACACTTCCAAGATTACTGCATCCGACACTCTTCGCGCCTTGAGCCAAAGGATGGAGGTGGGGGTTACGAAGAAAGGAAAGGCGAGGTAACTTCACGCGACGAGTTTATTAGTTCAAAAAACCATGAGGTGGCCTAAGACTTCGTGACACGTCTGGGTTCTTATTAACATAATTATCACCCGGGCTGTCAGCAGATGCTGGGCCACAGGTAGACATAATGGCAATATTAGAGAGTTAATTTTTAGAGACTTCTCCTCAATCATACCCGTATTGTCAAAGACCAAAAGAGTGGTGAAGTGGGGACAAGATATCAACAGAACAAAGCACCTGAGATGTAGTCAAGCCAGCTTTCTAAATAATAATAATTGGTTTTGGGGGAAAGGAAACGGCGCACTATCTATCTCATATATCGGCGGACACCTGAACCGCGCCGTAAGGAAAGGGATAAAGGAGGGAGTTAAAGACGAAAGAGGGGCCGTAGTAGAGGGCCCCGAAATATTTTCGACCACCTGAGGGTCTTTAACGTGCACTGACATCACACAGCACACGGGCGCCTTAGCGTTTTTTCCTCCATAAAAACGCAGCCGCCGCGGTCGGGTTCGAACCCGGGAACTCCGGATCAGTAGACGAGCGCCCTAACCACTGAGCCACCGCGGCGGATAAGCCAGCTTTCTTCGAACAAGTTCTGCTCCTAACACGCCTCTCTGTGGAAAGTGAAATCCCGTATGCCACTCTCTAACGTGTTTCCCAGATTCTCAAAGGCAACAGTCATAACACCTTTTTTCGGGGTTAGAAAATATCTACCTTTATTCCCTCATTCATTTCGATTTTGAGAACTGAACCCGACCGCGGCGGCTGCGTTTTTATGGAGGAAAAACGCTCAGGCGCACGTGTGCTGTGCGATGTCAGTGCACGTTAAAGATCCCCAGGTGGTCGAAATTATTCCGGAGCCCTCCACTACGGCACCTCTCTCTTCCTTTCTTCTTTCACTCCCCCTTTATCCCTTCCCTTACGGCACGGTTCAGGTGTCCAACGATATATGAGACAGACACTGCGCCATTTCCTTTCCCCAAAAACCAATTATTATTATTATTAATAAAGCATACGTGTGCCTTATATCATGACTTCGGTACAAGAACTGTCTGGTTCTAGCCTGAATGCGCACAAGGCATGGGAGGAATGTGGGTGCGAGAAGAGAGCGATTTAAGCGGATTTGGTTAACGCGGGACGATTTCAATAGAACGCAGCCGTTTCAAAGTCCTTATCTCAAATATGCAGCACGCCGTTAAATATACATGAATCGTTATCCGAAGAGAAAGGCGAAATTTTAATATTAAACAATGCTGAAATTTATATCGCCGCTCTCTGTGGAGCGAAAAAGTAACGAACGATGAAAGTCGCGAAACAAGCATACTCGACACGAACTCACAAACTTTGACAAGGTTTAATTGAGTTTTATTGCAGGCGGGAGACAAGAACAACGTTCGTCAGCCTGCAACTCGGTATGAGCGTATCCACCCCTCCGCAACACCTTATTACAAACTTAGCAAGGGATTTCATGATAAGACAGTACAGTAAAAAGTGAAACCAAGCGACAAGATCGGATTCGTCACCTTTTCATCTTTGACTACAGTTTATGCTTCACTCGCTCAATCACACACGCTGGCTCGCTCGCTCGCTCGCTCGCTCGCTCACTCACTCACTCACTCGCTCGCTCGCTCGCTCACTCACTCACTCACTCACTCACTCACTCACTCACTCACTCACTCACTCACTCACTCACTCACTCACTCACTCACTCACTCACTCACTCACTAACTCACTCACTCACTCACTCACTTCCTCATTCACTTTCTCACTCTCTCACTCACTCGCTCACTCGCTCACTCACTCACCCACTCACTCACTAAGCGATGCTCCACTGCCCTGCGATGGCAGCTGCTCCTAGCGGTGGGGCTTGTGCGACTGTTGCTGTTCCCCGAGAAACTCGGACCAATCATTCATTTAATTAGTACCTGTCATAATGGCCAGTTTTCTCACAACCGCGTGGGCACGTTGGGATGACGCCACAATGTCACGTGACCTTGGCGCCCCATTAGGTTGCTTTCCTAGGGACTTCTCGCCCACGACACCGGATTTTCTACAGAGCTGGAGACTTAACGCTATCGCGTTAAAAATAACGTTATATTCCTATATGTTCTACAGATATTATCAGTATTATGAGAGCAAATTATTGACGCCCGCGCGACGCTGCAACTTGCACCGTCACGCTTGCAGACTGGCTCGCGCGGGCGTCGCATCCACCGTCGACATATCGGCCTGCCTGAGCAATTGGGTCGCCGCGCCTTGCCAGCAGCTGATTTCGTTCACTCGAGCCAGGATTGAGAGCAGCGCAAACGTGGCGCGCGAATGCGCTAGTCACGTGATTTTTTTGCGTATTTCGCGGTCTTTCTTCGGAGCTCGGAAAAAAAGATACACGTCAGGCTTTCTTTATCGCAAATAAATGGAATTGGGGTTTCTGAAGGTGCTCTCCAACTTTGCTATTTACATTTGCTGTCTAAAGTCAATATTTACGCATTAAAAAAAATTATCACAATTGCTAATTAAATATTTGCAGAACAAAAAAATTGCCTATGATGCGCAAGCCGGTTGGTAGCTGTATGTAAGTGGTTTCCCTGGCCTACCTCAAATATCTTACTTTTTATCCTTGGGTAAAGTTATCCTGGACACCCTGTATATTAAAGTCACGTATTGGCCATTACTCCTGACCACGGACTTTCTTTTCGTGCCTTTCCACTTTCTATGTACTTGGTGCTGCGAACTACACAGCAGTCTCCGGACAATGAAGAAGGAGTGAAGCGGGGGGCAAGGCGATGCAACAAAGAAAATCCCACGGGGCCCGTCGTCGCGCACACGTTGATTTCCTTATGGGGTGCTCTTTTCCTTGCTTTTTATCGCCGCATTGCCTCTCTTTCAACGTTTCTCCAGCTCAATAACGTCGCACCCCGTTCCCCTCCCCTTTTCTGTATTCGCTATCCCCTCGCTGCCGCCTCTCGCCACTGCGCTGACCCTGAAAGATTAACGCGGTCCACGCCGGACGCGCCATCTCCGCTCATTTGGGCGCGCCTTGAATGAGTTATAACCGCCGCGCTTCCATCCCGGTGATGGCCTTTACACGCCGAGGAGCACGGCTCTCTTTCCCTTCGGGGACCCACGCGACGGCTGCGAGAGGGCGAGGAGGAAGGTAATGATGCGCTGCCGCCAGCGATCGGTGCACTACACTTTCCCAGCGAAGCGCATCCCACTACACCGGATTGAATTTAGGCCTCGTTAAGGTTGGAACGCGAACCGCGCGACGAGACCCCAACAAGGGCGTCTCGGTCGAATTCCGAATCCGTTATCTAAGCGCGCACAGCTCTCTCTCTAGACCGCGCCACGAGAGCCGCGGGTGCGTGCGTGCCTGTGAGTGCGTGTGGATCGACGGATGGCAGAGCACGGTGGGTTCTTTTAGCCGAACAGAGATCGGGACTCCACAGGAAGGTCAATACTGCTGCGGATTCGGTGTTATACAAGTGTCCCGCGGTCGGTTGAAGTTTATGCGGCTTGGGACATTTACATTTCGATGCGGCCCAAACAGGACGAATGCCAGGGGTCGCAGACTGCTGTCGTGTGGCGTTGTTCGGAGCAACTTTGTTGAGGTATGCGACGCGCTAACCATGGTTTGTTGCTAGGCACCGCACTCGTGTGATCTGGCTGTTTTAGTCCGCGGCGAGTTTTTTTACATTTGTAAGTAAAGTCGTCGTGGATATGTGCCATATTTTTCTCTTTGTTCGTGTTTTTTGTATATTTTTGCGCAGTTTATATTTTTGTATTGCATTTAAAGGTGGCGCGAAAAAGTGCAGGAGAGACGTAAGCACATTTTCTTTCCGCCTTCCCCCCCGAATATTTTTCTTAGAAACGTAAGTAATCATGGCTGTAGAGAAACGCCTAAATCTTTTTATGTGATTCATCGCTCACATGACTGGTAATGAGGCGAAAACAACATTGTGCAGCGATGCTGTGACGCATGTGGAATTAACTTGAACAGCCTGGCACTGAAATCAGGTATAGACCTTAACTCCTATCAGAAAAATATTTTGCGTGTTATTTTTTTACAAATCGTAAACTTACTCGAATAGATGTGAAAGGCATTGCTGATACGCTGAATCGCATAATCCACAACAGCGCCAGCGACGTGGAAGCGACGGGCCTATTTCCCTCGCTTCTGCATTTTGCCACTGGTATTTCAGGACACGGTTCGTATCTTTGGAACTATACCAACCTACGCTAATTTCATTCCGTAGAACCCAGTGGAGACAAAAACTCGCTTGTTCGTGCTCATTAGATGCAGCGCGGGAGGGGGGGGGGGTACTGCATGTGCAGGATTTAGTACCACCGTTCATGCGCAGAAAAGCGGAACGAAAGGATTAATTAGACTGATACTAAACAATGATTTCCATAAATAAGTCGTGCCAGCAAAAAAAAAAAAACAATGATAGCACTTTTGCATACGGCAGTCGGCGGAAAAGTTAATTAGCGAGGTATTCGGGGCAAGCGAGCCGGATATAGCAGGCGCTGAAACAAAATGAAAAAAAAAAACTGAGATGCGCTTGAGGGTTTAGGCAAGTGGAAACGCAAGCAACCGAGAAGAAATAGCGCGACTGTGTAAAAAGAAAAGAGAAAGCGCTGCAGGTGTGCAGCACTAAACAAAGCGCAGCACGAGGCTACAAACTCTGAAAGCGCTGGGACGTCCCACGTATTTACGGATGATGGATCTTCAAGGACACAGGCCGCTTAAAACCAAACGCTGGGCTCTCGCGTAAGGTAGGTGCAAAACGCGCCTTGAAATGCACTCTTTCATAACAGCTTGCGTTCTCGTTTATAAACCTCTTCGCCGAGATTTGAGCGCGGCCCACAGGCTGCAAATAACCACGCCTCCAGACGTCCTTGTTCCAAGAAGGCCTCATTGTTTCCTCTTTCCATCTTGCTTCTCGCCCTTCGCACAGATGTTAGCCTTGTTTCTGTACAAAAACGGAGGTGTACTGTGGTCGATAGAACACATGCCATCTCCTGTGGGAAATCTGCGCAGCCTGAGAAGCGGAAAACCTCTGGGATCCAGCGCTGAGCGCGTTAATTACAGAGCGATGTGGGTGGTGCTGTATCCTTTCCCCATCTTTCCCAGCATCGTTCCCTTTCCTGCTGCCTTTTGTTCCCCGCTTCCCCAAGAGGGAAACTGCCGGGGAAGAACTGTCAGAACTGAGAAAATTGCTCGTTCTTCACCAGCGACTGAAGCGCCATTTACGTGTATACACTTCAGGAAAATAAATGAACGAGAAACGGCCCAACGTAGGAAAAGAGAGAGAGAGAGAGGAAAAAAACACAGATATCTTTTACGCGCTATAGTTAGCTCTTCCCGGGAAGTGCGCTTCGCGGCAATCAATCGAGCTTTTTGCCGGAGTCGCCGACGGGAGTCGATTCGCCGTGACGTCAAGACACGATCGATCAGTGCTGCCGCACACCCCCTCAAAAATTTACCGCATTTCTTATGCTTTCCATTAGTGATTTATCGGTTTACAACATTAACGAGTCGGATGCCTCTTATCCGGCGCTGGTCGATCGGAGCGGTGTTAAACTTTGACACGATGGTGTTTGCTGAAACAGGTCGTCTGACCTGTAGGAAACTGGACAAGGTGTAGGCGACAATGTACGGGAATTAGGCTTTGAAGCTGACTTGCGCAACCGTTAGAGTGTTTTGCTCCGCACACAGCAGTTCACCAGTTGGTGGTAATTGATTACTTTGTGGTTGGCGCACTCGTAAGGTGAAGAAAAGAGTGCGCACAATGCTGCGAGCATATTTCGCTTCCATTGCAAACCTTACCTTCTCAATGAGCGCACTACGCATGTATTTCTCCCCATCTGCTTTGTAATATGTGTCCTGAACAGAACATATTTTGTACTGAAATCACCGAACGACTGCCTTCGCATCTTCTAACGATTATTTCTCGGACAAAGGAAGAATTCTGTGGTTATTTTCGGACTAAGTTGGGAATGGCTTTTACATACAATAAGGCAAGAAGAAAACCAGTTAAAAACAGGAAAAAAGTACGCTTGCCACGGATAATTATGCAGCAATCTTTGCTTTAGCGCTCATAATGTGCTCCCTTTTATGGTGACACTACCTGTAAAAGCCCATTTTTGTCTCGTTCAGTCGTTTCAACATAACGCCGCGTAATTGTGATGCATTATTTTTAAGCACTAAGATCTGTTTAATGAGACTCTCTTCATTGGAAGTGAAGTAACCGGTGAACCAAGAACATAACAAAACTGTACCCTTCTTGGGAGAAGCTGTGGTCACCCAAAACGGCACTAGACGGCCTTTGTGTAGCCTTTCCGAGCAGCAAGAAAGCAAGGCTTGCAATAAAGCCAGTCGACGCAACATTAATTACGAGTGCTTCCGATTTCCTAAGAAAAGGTCGGCAGAAGTGCTCCAATTACGCGGCAAGGGACATTTCTTGGAGGCCGCGGTGATTACTCAAGCTCTATTTTTGTCATCAACAGAGTCTGACGCACTATTGGGAATATGCTGAAGTAATGCTGGAACCGCGGCTGCGAAAGAAAAATACATACAACAGCCGTCTAAGTCCAATGAATGGTACGCAGCTATCTATAGATAGCAGCAAGCGCGCTTATACCAGGACTCGTCTGTCACGCTTAATGCGTCGTATTTTTAGTCGACGCAAGCATTTAAAAGCGTCCGGTGGTCGAGGAAAGCACGCAGTCAGGGCATTAAGGGAGTGTTTGCTGCTCCTTTTTACCGTTTTCGCGTAGTCGCTAGCTTTTTTTTTCTTACTTAATCGCGCTTTTCAATCTAAGCCTCGCAACGGATTGGGAGGCCGGTGAAGGCAAAGCATGTGCACGTGCTTACAAATGACGCAAAAATTATTTTTTTTCTTTTGTTAAACCATCAGGGCTACTACTCAGATTAAAGGAGTCAGATCAGAAGAGTCTCGTTAGGGTACTACTGTATCAAAATAGAAACGGCGACAGGCGGTAACTGGACGTCTAGCGGCAGGCCTTTTTTTGCTATTCAATTTTTTTAAGCAGGAGTTTTTACGCTACCACGAACCACATCAACGCCTTCATCGAAATGCTAGATGTCCCTGTACTGTGCGATGTCAGTACACGTTAACGAACTCCAGGTGGTCGGAATTAACCGGAGCCTTCCACTACGGCGTCCCACCCCATAAAACCACAAAACAATGAACAACAAAAGGAACACAGCGGAGACGAGGTCAGTCCTGTCTTATACATAGGCCGGAGTACAAGCAGAATCCGCACGTATGCAATTAAGTAGAGTGGCTTAACCCCTTTTCAGCCCCTTCGTCACACAGGGTTGTGTGGGTGGACACCACAGAGATTTGAAACGTTTTATCACTGTCTCTCAGAAGAATCGCTTGAAATGTTGCAGACCTTTTCTTACGGTTCAGCAGACAACGCTTCATGGGCAAGGCCGTCAGCGACATTGTTTCCCAGGACGCCTATATGCGAAGGCACCCACTGGGAACGCACATGGAATCCTATGCTCGGCATTTGTGGCATTGCTGTGAGATTTTTCGTCAAGGCCTCGGGGAAAACCAGCCATCGCCACGTTAAAAAGCACGAGGGAGAGAGAGAACTTTCGCATAGGGCACACCTCACGAAACACCCCTTTCCGAACTTAAAAGTGCTCTCTTGCCGTACTCAAACTGAACGATCACAGATAAACGAATGAACAAATCGCAAAAGATAACATTTTTCACCCATGCCTTGAAATTATTCAGTATATGGATTTGAAGGACGCAGTCATAGGCTTTAGAGGCGTCAAGGAAAATGGCTAGCGTTGAAAGGACGAAAGTACTCTGACGTTCAATGCGACATTACCAGGTCCAAGGTACTGTCTTGCGCACTCAAACCTGGGCGGAATCCTTCCATGTACGGTGGAAGGGCCTTGGTTTCCTTTATCTACTGTGCTAAGCAACTACTTGCCAGCTTTTTCATGAGCTTAACAACACAGAATGTAAGAGACACATGTAAGTGGCAGCTGCCATTTCAATCGCTCGATGGCCTTGAAATGAGACGTCGTTAGTGTGGATACAGATTTGTACATTAATTCCAATAGAACCTCCCGTCCGTGGCTGTGTTCTGGCTTCTCGCTTCTAAGTCGTAATTTTCTAACTTACCCACACAACCATGGCGTGAAGAACTAGCACTGGCAGATATTTAAAATATTCAGCTACCTGAAAACGCCGGTCTGGAAAACGTACAAGACATCCGCTAGTTTCCGTGCTGTGCCTTCAGCTTTGTACGCTGACAAACTGCATTTCAAGATGCATTTTCATATATAAATCGCGTCTAACTATATCTTTCAGGACTCAACTCAGAATGTCATAAACGGGGTCAAATCGGGTTTTATCCGCAAACTAATGGCTCTACAAGCTAAACATTAATACGCCTATATGGGAGTAAAAAAAGGAAGTAAACTGTCCTCTACTGCACACACCCTTTTATAAAATGGAATGCGCTAGAGGATTACTCCCCTTTTTACCTCCTTTTGTTTAGAGTTTATTTATGCAGAAATGCGCGGGGCAGCGCTTTTCTCAACCTCGCTTCGGCATCTGTTTTTTTCACATTCCCGACTTTATAACAAAAATATTAGCTTTTCAAAAGCTATCTTCGTACGAGGATTCGCAGCTAATAACCTACATGCGTTGAAAACTACGAACTCTGCGTGGTAAGCTCGCAAATGCATGTAATCCGTAAGGTACTATCACATCTTCGTAAAAGTATATTAAGCTATGCATAAGGTTCAACAGATGAAGCGCTAGGATTACCCAGTGTTGAAATACTGAAGTTTCTTTCTAATGGTGGACAATGATCATTGCATGAGCTTGAGAAAACGGAATACTTGAAAACCCGCCGGATGAGCTTTTCAAGTCGCTCTGAGCGTCCTTTGGGTATTTGGCCCTGTAGTCAGCGATAAGAACCTTCAGAAAGCCGCTTTTCGTCGGCTAGCAGACTTCGATAATAACGGGCTTTCTTTTGCTGTGGGCCGTTTGATTATATAGAGAGAATATCAAAGACAGAAAGATAGAAGCTTAGCAAGAACATAGTATCCGCTTTGGGATATAGTTACGCCCCTGTTCTTCCCTGCGCGTGGCAAGAGGTATTACTAAAAAGTCTACCATATGGATAAATAAACTAGAATAGACTGCGAACGGTTTTATAAGAAGCTTGAAGAAGCCACCTGGGAGAACCGGGATTTACTGCCTGAGAAATTTCGCTATTGCAACTCAGAACGCGCACACGCTTACTAAAGGCGTCCCGCAAAGCTGATAGGGTTCGCTCCTTGAGGTGCGTCTTTCCGGAAACCAAACACGTCAGGCGTGGGGGCTGACTTCAGCAGTGTCGTACTGCTGGCGCAGAGAAACAAGCATTCGGCTGTAAAAAAAAAATGAATTGAGCTCCAAGTAAACGAAGCCGGCTTGAAATTCCGAAGAAACAGCTTTGAGAGGTGAGTATCTCTCCCGAGAATCGAACTGTCACTCACCGTCCTTCTCTTGCCTCCGCGTTTCTTTATATAAGCGCCGTATATACGTGCATCCTTCTAATGCGACGCCCTCCCGTCTGTTCCTGCGGCGGTCTTTTATTGAGAAGAAGACGACCGATGGCCTGGGCCCTGCGCGAAAATGGATTGTGGTGCAGATTTTCTGATCTGAGCGCGAACTTCGGAGAAGGAAGGGTCCGAATAAACTTGTTCCCTAGGGTCATCTCCGCATCGCTTATAGCGCTCTCCGGAGAGCAAGGCCCGCTTAGCGTTGAAGAGACGAACACTGGAGGCTCTCTCTAACCGCGAAAGTCTTCACTGTGTTGCAGTCCTTTGGAATTAAAGGGCTTTGGGGATGAGTGTTTCTTGCATCGTGTGGTTAAAAAGTGGTTATGGCACGCTAAACAGTGCCGCGCATGTGATACCAGGAAATTGCGACGTTCTTATGGAATGTTAAAAAAAAATCGAAGGAATGCATCGGCTGGAGAAGAAGAAAGGGGCCATCTTCGCATGGCTTGCTTGCACATACGTTATAATAGTTATAGGCAGCCTAAGTGGATTTCACTAACAACGTTTATTATGTATTTGAGACAACGAGCTTACCAGTATTCGTGCCAGGAACAAGTTTCTAGCATTGGTCAACTAAATATACTCTTAAAATATGCGTTAAATATATAAATAGATGGAGGCGTGTGCATTAGTAACAGAACGGAACACTTTAAAGTCATTGGAAATGTGGTACAGCTTGCTTAGCGCTTATATCATGTTCTCGACGTTAAGTTCGTAGTGTAAGCAGATTAGATCACAATGTGCAGCGCTCACCGTGACCTGCTGACTTAAGCGGTTGCCCTGAAATTACCGTGGTATATTACCGCCACCTATGCTTCATCAGTCGGTCTTCGGGTTTCTGTCTCCAAAACTACATAGACGTGAGTCACCAGTCGCTGGTAGCGCCATACACTGACTGCCTCAACGAATTGTCTTAACTGTCCGGGACACCTGTTCAGGAAAGCCTGAGGGTTAAAACTCTGTGCCTGACTATCCATCATTCGGAAGTAGAAGTACTTGCTCTTGGGCTAGTTGGTTCATCATAAAGTTGAATGGCGCAAGGGAATGAACACAGGAAGACACAGAGTAGCAATTCTGTGGCTTTTATGCTTAAATGTAATCTTTTTCTGTACATATATTTTTTTCTTGTTAGGTTGTCCTCGCTATAACGCACTGCTGGTGATAATCTACTGGCGTATAAAGGTGGTGTTTTCCGAAATAAACTCAGTTGGTAAGGCGCTCTTTCTGTCTCTGTGTCTTCCTGTGTTCGTTCCCTTGCGCCATTCAATTTTACCATCATTCGGGAACAGAAATTACTGTAGTTCATACAAAACAAGAGGCATCCCAGACTTTGAGTCTAATCTGGCACATTAATCCCAAGACCGCCGTCGCCCGCTCACATGTCGCACGGTATTTGGTCAGGGTGGTCATGCAACCGCGCCTCGGTATGTCAAGGCTAGTTCCAGCGTTCGACAAGGGAACAATGGGATCGCCTTGATTCCGTCAATTGAGAGGCTGTGAGGGCCGTCACTTGCCTTCACCGCATCACTCTTATGGTGTCTTTTCAAGAGAATGCATAGGCAAGCCCCATAGATGAACCCACCACCAGTGGCGTGAAGCTCGAAGGATAAAGGCCAGCCTCTCTCACATGAGCACTCATGACTTAAGGCTCTTCCCACTCCCTGCTGCCATTACTGCCACCGGTTCTTCCTCTCTTAGGTTCAGTACAACTGGACGACAACAAGCTCGCGGATATTCGTTGTTCAACATCAAATCATGCTGCGTCGTCTTTTCGCGAGCGCACTGTTGAACAACATGCCCACCTTCCCCATAGCTCCATCATAATCTACATAGGTGACAGCATGCATGGCTGTGAAATAACAGAAATTTACTGCCCTTGCACGCCTAACTCTCACTGCCGAAGTGAGAAGCTCGTCGCTGTACTACAGGCGCTTTTTTACGAGGCCGCCACTACCTTAATTTCTATGGCCTGCTTTGTCATGCCTGCCGACGCCCATCAAGAAATACGCTTACTCGGACGCGAGAGTCACAACCAAATGAATCGCCGATTCGCACTGCATGAGTCCCACATCACCTTCACAGTTTGCAGTGCCCGGCAGAATCTGGAACCCGCATGGCGACCGCCGCCTCGTGACCGCATCATCTACTCAGCCTGGATGATGCTACCCTTGTTTTAGTGCGAAATCACTCATGCGCTCACCAACACAGACCACGAATCTTGTATCAAGCTTTCTTGTGGCGTTTCCTCACGTCAGGTTAAAAAGAAGTGAAAGAAATATCCCCGACTGGGAGTCGAACCCGCGGCGGCGCGAACGTATCAGCTTCGCAGAACGCTGCGCGAGAGCAGTACGCTATCGGCTCTTTTGTTTTTGCCAACTTGGTATTTACCACGCGAGGTTATGTATAGACAGACGATATATACAGATTATTTACAAAGCACGCAGCTAGTGACGGCACTGCAATAGCTATACAGAAAACAACACAGCTAAAACGGCGGAAAAGATAGACACCGCATCAACAACGGAAAGCCGTCCGGTAGAAAGTCCCTCTCATCATAAATAATCGCCGCAGCCTAACAAGCCTCATGTTGTTGTTGTTGTTGTTAGCCTATCAAAAGATGGCACATACCCACACTGGGGGATCGGCCAAGAATCGGGTGGCTGTTCACATGAAAGCAGTTTACAAAAAGGAAAAGCACGTGGGAGCGCAACACCGGTGAATTTTTCGTCATGAACAGAAAAGGAATGAGTGTTTTGATTTTAAAATTTTAAGAATAATAATAAAGAGAGTGATTAAATGTTAATGATTTAGTCAAAATGTAATAATTCATAGAAAAGAAAAGGTTGGAACACTTAGCAAGGCAGTCGGTGAGATTCTATCAGGAAATTTTGAACAGCGGTGCAAACAGATCTGTGGCTGAACCCAAACGTGGTGGCGCCAAATGATAGCAAGAGCGGGCTGCTCAAACTAAGGCCAAGATGCTGCAAGGGCTCCTTCAGCAACCTTTTTCTCAGTGAGTTAAATCGGCGACAATACAGCCAAAAATGTTCGATAGATTCTGGCTCACGGCAAAATGCACAAAGGGGAGAGAGCGCCAAACCCGACTTGTGTAAATAAAAATTTAGAGGGGGGATGCGGCAGCGAAGCCTCGTCAGTGATACTTCAAGCTGCCGAGAGCAACAAATTTTCCTGTTCCAATAATATTTAAGGTGCTCATAATCCACCGATGTTAAAAGTGATGTGTCTTGCGTGCTTAAAAACGCACGTCGCCGAAATCTAGATGCTGTAATGTAGGCTGTAGCCGGGATGATTGGCAACACGGGGCCGCTGAGGGAAGCCTTTGCGAGATTATCAGCAATCTCATTTACTGTCACACTGCTGTGGCCGGGAACCCATACTAAATGAACAAGGCTCAAATGCGGAGGAAGTAGGGATAAGAAAGTTGATAAAATGGGACCGTCAACCTGTGCAGCGAGAGACGAACACAAAGATAAAGAATCAGTAATTACTGCAACTGCTGTAATAGAGGGGTCTAGCTTGCGTAGAGCAAGTACAACTGCTAGGAACTCTGCTTGAAAAATAGGGGTGAAATCTGGAAGGCGCAGAGAAAAGGACCAGCCTAAATGCGAGCAAAATATTCCCACACCTGCTTTTTCATTGCATTGCGATGCATCAGTGGCTATTGCTATATCTGTTGGTAGGGTCTTCAGATGATCTTCTAGAAGACCATTTAGAATACTCGGCGGCAAAAGTTTTGCATTTTTTGGGAATATGTCGTCGAAAACAATGTGGATAGTGGGCCCATTCCGAAGCGCAGGAAGGATATCATAAATGTTTACATCTAAAGGCTGAAGTAATCTTTGCACAAACACTACCTGAGGGGAATTGAAACGAGACCAGGGGACACCAAAAAAGGAGGTCGGCTGAGAACAGAAAATGCTTTGGGAACGGTGGAAATGGGATTCATAGATCCTGAGGTAAGTTTGCACAGTTAAAAATTGAAGTCGTGATAAGAGAGACGGAATGCGGGCTTCAAGGTACAGCACATTGATAGCCACAAATTTTGGAAGGCCGAGGCACATGCGAAGTGCTTCCCTCTCTAAAAGGACGAGAGGGCGAAGTTTATATGTAGCCGAGCCTGAAAACAACACTGATCCAAATTCTAAAATTGGCCTGACATACATTATGTAGATCATTAATAGCGCATCTCTGCGCATGCCGTACCGGTGATGACATAATCTCCGTAACATGCCCACGGCACGAGCCCCTTTCGCCGCGACATGGTCAATGTGAGGTCGCCAGGTGAGTTTGTTGTCATAAATGACCCCTAGGTATTTTAGGGATTGAACCTGCGGTATTATTTTTAACTGGCAAGTGAGAGATACCACTACAGGAGTGAATAGAGGGAAAACAAGAGTGGCGCACTTGCCAACATTTAACTTCAGGTGTAATGCGCTCAACCAGTGCTCAAGTGTATTCAAATATGACTGCAACAGACCATACAGAGAATGTATATCCGGCGCAGCAGCAAAAAACGCAATGTCGTCCGCATAGACGTAAGTGCGTACATGGCGGTGGAGAGGAATTGAGCTTAACAGAATATTAAAGAGCACAGGAGAAAGAACAGCTCCTTGCGGTACACCTCGCGTTTGTCTATACCTCTCTGAATGAACACCATTATGGACGCAGAAGAATTCCCTGTTATGAAGAAATGCAGATATCCATGCAACTATATAATCTGGAAATTGAAGAGACTGTAGCCTATGTATCAGGATGGAGTGTTCTACACTGTCGTAAGCTTTGGCGACATCTAACGTAACCAAAGCCGCGACCAGGCGTTGACGACGAGCAAGGAGAATTCTGCTCTCAAGATCAGCATGTACATTCCATATCGAACACCGTGGCCGGAAACCGAGTTGGCACGGGCTGAGTATACTTTTGCGGTCCACAATGGCTGACACCCGAATTAGTAACAACCTTTCTATCAACTTTACCACGTTTGATGTTAAAGAAATTGGCCTAATATTATCCAATTCATAGCCTCCATCCTGATTTTTAAGTAAAGGGATCACCTTGGACAGCTTCCACTCAGAAGGTATCCAAGCGTGTTTAAGAGAGTAGTTTATTAGGTGCAATAAGGAGTTGGGAGACTCTTCAAATAGAATCTTGATCATCTTTGTGGTAACACCATCAGGGCCAGGAGCAGCAGCTGGCAATCTCTGGACAACTTGTGAAAGCTCTGATAGATTTACTTGTGAGGAATTATCATTTTGTACGACTGGTGCAAACAACAATGGTCGCATAGGTAGTAAAGACGAGAACCGCTTTTGCAGGCCTGTGGCTATTAATTCAACCGCCTGGATAGCTTCTACAGGTGACATAACCAATGACTGACAATTATGAGAGGACATGAGATGTTTCCTAGACCGTTAAACTGCAACTCGCTCTCGCGCTGTGCCTTGCACGTCGTTGTCTTCATCAACTTCCATTTGCGGCGCGAACAGATCAGATCAGCCTAAACTCGATGTGAGCGTGACCTGAGTCTAATATCGTCGCCAGACGTACCGACGACCCAGCAATGAGACAATCAGGCTTATAACACATGCTTTTGCGCGTCTACTCGGTTTAACTAGGTTGAAACTATAGCATTCCTACCAGTTTTTGACGAGGAAGGAGCACATCCGGCGCCGCACACGTGCGCTAGTCCATCCGTGTGCGGAAACCCTCCATTGCGGTCTTACCCGTGCAGAGGAGGTTGCCTTTCGGCGGATGCGGTCCTGGGTTGCCCTTACTCCAGTTGTTACTCGGGACTAGTCTCAGGCATTGCATGCCTATCCGAGAAGTGGAAGCTGGCATCCACTACCTGTTTAGGTCTGACCAGAATCGAACCCAACGATAATCCGGCACCTGACCGCTACGGGCCTCTCGTCGGACAGTGCTGCGTCACACGTTGCTTTGACTCGGCGTCAGCATCATAGGTCTCCTTTGAGCGTCTTCAGATCATGAAACAGGTCTTTATTTTGTTTTCATTCATAAAACATCCCGCCCGTTTTATTCCCTGAAGCAATAAACATAGCTTTAAAAAAATCTCACGAGAAGAATTTTCTGCTCAAGCGTAACGGAAAGAAACTTATTCACTAAAGCACAACATATACGACATAATTATGCGCCGATTTTTATGACTGGTTCATAATTAGTGATTAGCGAGGTATCTCTGCAGTGCACGCATTATACTACTCCGAAATAAGCCACTCTTATTAACCAGCCCCGCGCTAACGTCATAGCTCATCGGAAGGAAAAGTTGCGATGTTAAACACGTACGCTCTTTTTGGATCCTAAAGGTGCATATATAGATTCAGTGATGCTTCAAGTAGACAGTATGCAAAATATCGTACGCAGAAAGTAAATTCAAAAGCCAATGAAAATTTGAAGTTGGTACTCAACGAAAGCGGTTTTTTTTTCCGAGCTCTACAGAAAACAGGCATCACATGCTAGTATTTATTAGTATGATAGAAAGAAAAGAACAAATTCAATGTTTCTTGGCGGCAGTAGAATTTTTCAATGCAGATTAGCTAGCGAAAGCAAGTTTTAATGACACAGCATTAAGACACTTGCTGAAACGTTATGTTTTCTGTTCCCAGATCCCGGGCCGTGCCACACGCACATCAAGGGATGTAGAAAAAACTTGAGTAGTGGTTCCTTTCGCAGATGCCATGGTACTGCGGTATCAGTGCTGAAGAGAAAACGAGAAAAAGGCCATCGCGAAGGTGTTACGAAGTTTTTCTTTTTTTTTGAACAGCGAATGTGAACCTCCAAGGTTTTACCGTCCAGTTTAACTATTACCAGCGGTGCTGTTACCGTACATTCAGATGCAACGATTAATGCACTTTTGTTAAGCTTGAACCGATGTTCTTTTGCTTACAAAGTGAAAAGCTGTTGAGGGGAGAGACAGTTGCTATCCCTGCCACCTGGAGGAGCTCATGAATTCGTCAGGTAAAAGACGGCACATGAACGTGCTGTGCTTACTCCTGAGCCTCCGGTATCGCTCTCGTTATCCTTCGGTGTAATGAGAATCTGTGACAGTGCAGATAATAATTAATAGACAGCAATAAAACGTTATCCTTGAAATGTACACCTTCAGTCGAACTTTCTGTTTAAAGGGCAACTGCACGACTTTTTGGGAATTTCTCGATATTCAAGGTTCAATTCTATGTGAGCCGTAGGTATAAGGCATGCGAAATTTTTTTGCGCTAGCTTTTGTTAGGCTTCGCGTCACAGCACTAAAGGATTGCGGAGAAGCTTGATGTGACGTCACGGACGGTAAGATCCCAATTGCTGCTACTGACAATCTCACCTTGCCGCGGCGTGTCGTTGGATGTTGCCAAAGAACGCTCGGCGGGCTTTGCTTTCGCTGGCGTTGGTTTCCTTCCTTCAAAGCAAGCGTTTCTACTTGGAAATGTACCGGTACCGTAGATGACGTCATCATGCCCCCCCCCCCTTCCCCTTCTCACTTAAGAGCTATGTGCTGCGGCGAAGCTTGAAGGCCGTCATGATTTCAATCGTCCATTCCATCACAATTTCACATGCTAGCCTAAAAGGACTTCGCATGCTATACCTTCAATTTTCATACTATTGCCAACTTTGAGCTCGTCGAATTCTAAAAACTCTCGAGTTGCCCTTTAAGGGTGGGAGCACTGAGGGCTGTTACATGCAATTTGTACTCTGCAATTTTGCAAACACTCGCCTAATTTCTTTTGCTTAATTTACTCTCGGTTCTTGGGGCTTACATAAAACGAATCTGTAGTTCGGTTCTAGCGTTATTACTGGTTTCAGTAGTTATGAAGAATTATTAAAGGGCTTCCCTTAATAAGCCAGCAGGTTAGGCGCCAACCTTTATTAAATAGTTCCCTTGTTCACCCCCTCCCCTCTTTCTTTATGTTTTTCTCAGCATGTACCTAGAAAGAGCAAACAAATATTAAATAAAAGACGTTAGAAGCGCGAGAGAAACAAGATGGCTAAGCAATGAGCAAAAAACAAATATTCCCAACAGCTTCTGTACGTCTTTCGGTGCACTGGTTTTAGGGCGCAGAAAAAGATACAGGGGCCAAAAACATCTGGTTTACTTGCACCCGAGAGCAATGTCGCACGGGGCTTTATTGCCGCAAACACGCTTAGGCCGGTCAGTCGTTCTATTCTCGGTCCACTGTCTGGTTTCGGTTTTACGGTCGAGGTCGCAGCCTGGGAAGTCAAGTCTAAACACACAAAAAAGTTAGAGCCAAGAAGGAGACGCACTGCCTCAGCTATGTGGACAAGGGGACGAAAAGGGATAAGAAGAAAGAAATATTGGAAGTGGGCGGAGAAAAAAAGAGGCCGGAGAGAGAGTACGAACAACGCGATGGGGCGGCAGGCTACCAAGGACAGCTTCGGGGTCGTCTCTCAGCGCCAGTCTTGGCTCTAGAGTATCGATCTTGGCCAAGAATCGGGAAATAAAAGCAAACCAGGAGGCGGAGGAGGGAAAGGCACCGCAGCTCCGTAGCACACAGACACGGAGAGAGGAGTATCGATTCAGCGTCGGATTTGGGTGTCGATAAGGGTGGCACAAGAAGATGGTCCCTGCGACGACTCCGCTGCCTTTGCCGCCGAAGCAGCAGAAACGGCTGCTGCGACTGCAGACAAAGGGCCCGTCCCGCCACCGGAAGAAATATAAAAAAGAGACTAAAGAGGAGGGGAGACAAATCAACACAGCCCGAAAATAACCGCGACCGCGCTGCGGCCTCGGCGTAGACGCCTCTAAGACGGAGAGCCCTAAGCTACACAAAGCACGCCCTCCTTCGCCCTGGGTACAGCGCAAGAGTATTTGGGCAAAGCAAGGACTGGCCGGCCGAGGCTCGCGCGTGCGTTAGTGTGTGAGTACGATCGTGCGTGCGTAGGCCTTCGATCGGGGAGCGCTACACGCTAAGCCATGCGGAGAGCGCGGTGCACGTGTGTGTCCCAGTGGGTCCCAGAGGTGAAAGCGCCATCGTGCTCCGAGTTCATCTCCACACGTGGTTTGTGTGGCGTGCGGTTCACCTGTCGAGTCGGGGACACGAAGAAGAAGGACGAACTGTTTGGACGCCGACGGCTCCGCGTCGAACACGCACGAATGAAGGAGAGTGGGTGGCGTGTGTGTACGCAGCGCAGCAGCGATGATGCCATTCTTGGAGGAACCCCCGGAGACCCTCGTTTCGGGGTGCGTTTGCTTTGCAGCGGCCAATTAGCGAAAGTGATACCGGTAGCACAGGCGACGGACTATACAGTGTCGTGCTAGCTCCGTCTCCGTTCAGATGGAGAGTCGTTCTGTTTGTCCGTTTCTCACTCGCCTTTCTGTTTGCGCACTGGCGTTAACGACGTACCGGCTGCGTGCCGGCCGATTAAGCGCCGCGCTCATCTTATTTTTAAGGAAGAAAAACTGGTGTCATTTGCTAAAGTCTTTTTCTTTCGTCCTCCTTACGCTGTATAAAAAAGAAGCAAAATATAGCTGTCGAATGTAATAATGAGTGAAGGATAAAGTAGAAAGGCACTGTCGCGGTTTATGAACGACCTGGCGCGGTAGTGCAAGGAAGACTCCGTTGGTTCGCTTTAACTTTCATAACGCCGTCTCCATTCCCTTCCTACAGCGTAAGATGTACTCGCGCAAACTTGTCATGTTGGTTTCGTCTTAAAACAAAAACTGTTTATTACTCCTTGCCCGCTTTGGTGGGACGCAGTTAGTTGTCTCATCGTGCGGCAGAATCGAAGCGCGTATCTTTAATAATTTGTGTTATCCCCGTAAACTGCGCTGCAAGATTCCTTTGGCAGTAAAGCAACTTGAAGAGAAAATGAGGAGGTGCAAAACGGAATAAAATAAAGAAAACATAGTAACACACTTTCTTGTAAAGGAGCACGAAGCCGCAAGACGCGCGCATTCAACAGAGAAACTGCAGGAGCGTTCGCTTCTCCCATAACGCAAAAGCCATGCAGGCAAAGCACGCTTTAAAGGCTGCGGCAAAAAAGGGCTTCACAGCAGCGGCGAGGATAGAATGCAGCCGAGTGCCCACTCTGCTCCGGTTATTTTTTCTCCGGTATATATTTTGGGGTTTTTACCGGAAGTGCCTTCTCTTTTTTCTTCTTCAAACGGGGTCGCTGCGGCTTGATCTCCTTTCACTTCTTGGAATCCCTAAAATCTTTTCTGCGGACAAACAACTGGAGATGACGGGTGCGCAAATATGAAATAACGCGAATGATTCAGAAGTCACCGTTGCAATCGCGTACTTTCCTCAGAATAATAAAAAACGCCTAAGGCCCGTAGTGTGTGCCTGTTTCGAATATCGTCGCCCCGTCATGAAATTATAATAAAGTTCTACCATGAGTCATTATCTTTACAAGGCAGCAAATGCTATGCACTAGCCTGTCAGGCGCTCCGTGAAAGTTTTTTAATCTTCGTTTTGCATATTAATTGATCTAGCTATCCTTGCTCTCCGTATAATGAAAACCGGAAGTGTTCTTGGTGCTTCTTTAATGTCTACTCGACATGACTGCAGATACATTAATTAATATTCTACTTCGTTCTACTTAATCTTCTCCTGAAAAGAACATGCAAATGAAGGCGGTAGAAGACGCGCTTAATTACTCCATTCACGCCAGCAGGTGATGGTACAAGATTATAATCCACCTGTCGGTGATGCGAAAATTACTCCACTGGAGTGTTGAACAAGTTAAAATTTACTACGCAGTTTCGCGACTCGGGTTTGCATACTAACGTTAAGTTGTGTCAGTGTTGTTGAATAGAGCTTTAGCCCGGTAGCCTGCGATTAATTGACACAAACGTAATCAGGGAGAAATTAAAAAATGATAAGTCTTTAGTTTTATTTCAGGGACCGCTGTACGTTTAATTCAGCGAGTGTACCGCATCACAGGTGATCTGATTATGTACGAACGTCATGCGTTAATAATACTGAGGTAGTCATTGCTTTTTTGACGTTAACTACAAGAAATGTCTGAAATAAAAAAGTTGTCGGGATGTGGGTGACTAACTACACAATAGTTAATAAAATCCCTGAAACTTCAACATTTCTGGCATCAAAACAAACGGTGGAAACAATTAGCTTCATTGGCTCCTTTTTGGGGTTGCCTGACTGTACTGTAATCAGGTGGATTGAACGATCGAAATAGTACTACTCAGAAATGTCTAGCGAAGCTGGCGTAGCCGCGGCTAATGCTTTGCTGTAGACGCTTTGATGTTATTTCCAAGAAAATACAGTCACGCAAGAAATACCTTCATTCTATCGAATGGTTCATTACCGAAGGTTGACGGAAGCAAATGGACATCTACAAGCGCGGAGCAACACTGCTAGTTTTGCATGAACTGAGGTGGCTGAAGTAGCAGAAAGTTTCTAAATCTTTTTTCTCCTGCTATAAATCAAACTTAATAGAAGCTGCCCGTGTCTAGCAAAGAAACCACTGCTGTATATACTGCGTCGTTTACTTACTGTCTAGCTTGACTCAGCATTACGAGAACTGCGAGGACGGACTCAAGACGAGCTGCAGCTAGCGCTTCACGTGTCGTTGAGCATAAGCGTGACCTAGCGTGCGGTCGAGCGTTGAGTAAAAAATGGGCACTTTTGCGCAATTTCTCGCATTGCAAAACCAGCCGAAACGTTCCGAGTCGCTCCCCAGGCAGTGTGCTTCAAAGATTACATCTCCTGCGCGTATTCAATGCCCCGTCAGTGGCTAATGAGGCAACGTTAAAAAAAAAAGGGGGGGGGGGGTACAGTGTGGGGAAAAGAAAAAAATCCAGTATGCGCAACTTATGTGTTGTCGTTTGAGCTGCTCCGAGATAAAAGAACAGCGTTTGTTTATCGGTGTCTAAGCTCTAGCCGCAACACCCAATAAGCCATAGTTTGCTGCGCTCTCCAAAAAGGCTTATCGTTGAGTCTGTTTTGTAATGCTACCTCCCCTTACAAAGCGATTCCTAAAAGTGCAACACAATCTTACCGACTTTAGTGCTCGTAGATAAGTCGCTTACTTTGCTTGCGTTAAGGGATTACACCAGACTAACTGTAAGTTATTCGGCGCGGAAAGACACCTTACACGTTGGAATCTTAGAGCAAACGGTCGATTATTTTCCTTCTTTTTTTTTCGCAGCTTTACTTGTATTTTAATATTTTTCTGGCTGTCTTCTCACACGGCTCAAAAGCACCACATTATGAGAAACAACGAGAGGCAACGCAGAAATTAGAAATGCAATGCGTTGAAATTAACCCTATGTCGTGCTTCTAATCTTTTTTTTTAAATGATAGTACTGCGATATAACAGAACAAGCAGGTCACAGTACATGTAATTTTCGAGGATTCATACTGTATTTGTACTTAAGTTAAAGTAGTCCAATTCTGTCTGCAAATAGAACCCTTGAATCGCAGTCTTCGACTGTCCTCGTGCCTTTTGGTTTCGAGGATATCTTTCGGAGAAAAATAAAAGCATCGACAGAAGAATAAAGAAACTAACTGAAAATTCGTGCGCACGAAACGCGACCAGCGTGAAATTTTGCAGTGTACAAACGACGAATGGGCACCAAGCGAGCCGAACAAATCAACAGGAGTTGGGACCTTTCTCCTCAAAGTCGAAACACATCGCACAAAGTCCTCAAACCGGTGGCAAAAGGACTCGCAGGGAGAAAGGTGAAAGCGCGTGTCGACCCCAGCAGCGCACCGGAGGAGCGGCATTCGCGGTTGCCCCCTTCCGCTAAAAGGCTGACTCGGACCAATTTGTCTCCCGCAGCGCGGCTGTTGCGAGCGGCAGATCTCCGTGACAGTCCTCTTCCGATGGCGCTTAACTTGGCGGCCAGCGGATTAGCGGCCTCGCCTGACGGGACCACAAGCCGCGGCTTGTCCGCTGCCGGAGCACGCATTACCGCCACCCGACTACCCAGAGGCATCGCGCATCGGAGATTCAAACAGCGCCGGAAGACGAGTGACCTTCGCCAAAGTCCGCGACGCGGGAGTTTGAGGAAGAGCGCGGGAGATAAAGCGGACGAGAAGGGACGTGAGAATAAAGGAGTCAGTTGAAAGGAGAGATTGTCATCCCCGCAGAGGGGGGCAGGAGTGAAGGAAAAAGAGAGTAAAGAGCGCGCGCCCCAGCGTTCGCGTCGTCTCGCGCAGAGCGCGGAGGCCGCCGCCAGCGAAGCGGCGCGGGACTCACCGAGTGTTGGCTGCAGCCGCTCCGGTCTGGGGAAGACGACGTGCCGGGCAAAAAAAGGCCAGCGCGAGCTGTCGAGTCGGTCAGTAGCCCGGCTGCAAGTGCGGCGCTGCCTGATCAACGTCACAGCGGCGTGCGAGACCCCCCTCTCCTTTCCCTCTGAAGTGAGGAGAAGTGTGAGAGGAGGAAAAGGGGGAAAGAGTTTGGGGAAAAGGATGGGCTCCCGGGAGTTCTGAGGGAGGGAGGGGATAGCGGTGGCCGGGCCGCATTGACCGCCGCCGCGTCCTCCTAGGGCTGCTGCCGAAGGTCCCGGGCCTCGGGGAGAGGGCAGGGAAGGGGAGGAGGCGATGGGAGTCGGAGGAAGAAGAGGAGAAGCGGAAGTCGGAAGTGACGCGGGACGCGTCCATTACCCCAACTCCCGGGGGAAGCGGCGGCGGGGGGAGCAGGACTCTGCCGCTCCTTGTTTTATTTTTGTTTTCCCCCGCTTCTCCTTTTTTTTTCCTTCCTCCCGTTTCTTTACAGTTTCTCGCCATGTTTCTCTCTGGCAAGTGTGGCGCGGCGGCGACGGCCCGCTATTCTCCCTAAGATCTCTTAGCCTGACTCCCCCCTCCCTTTCATCTCTTTTTCTTTCTGCAGTGGCTGCCACTTTGTTTCCGGATCTTGTTTTATACCCCGATAGCCGCTTCCACGCACTGCCGCCGTTGCTGGCAGTGCTTCTCGCTTGCCTGACTTTCCTGTCCTGCCAGCGTACGTGTATTTTGTGTGTGTGCGCGCGCACGCCTCTTGGCGTTCATCTTCTTCGTCCTGATCCTTCGCACCCGCTCGCCCCCCTTTCGGGGACTTGACTCGCAGTTCCTCCGCCCCCCCCCCCCCCCCTCTTCCGCACAAGAGGCCCTTCTCCTCCCCACTCTTTCCGGCGCCTGCTAGCCATGCTGTCGGTTTGCAGCGCTGGCGATTTGCGAGCAACCCTTATTACCTTGTCCAAGTGGCCGGGGCCAGCGCCTTCGTAAAGAGCGCTCGCCAGGCAAACGAACGGGCAAGTGCTGGCAACGCGCAAAGAAAGCGATAATCGAGCCCCGGCGGCCGAAGTGAAAGGGATTGAGTCTACGGAAAGGATAACAGAGATAGAGAACAGAGAAGAAAAAGAGAGGGGCAGATAATGCGGCGCTCTTTCTTCCTCCTAGATATTGCCGACAAAGGGGTAACTTGCTTTAGAGGCGTGTTTATTTGGTTGTTACACGGAAATTAAAGTGATTTCTTTTAATTGAAACACCGGCGCTAAAACGGCACGCATCAAAGCGCTGTGCATGGAGCCACTCGTCGCTGCTGTTTTGAAGCTTCTCGTCGGGCTCTCCTGATCGTAGTTGCCACCATCATCATTACTGTTATTCACTGAACGTTTGCTTTTTTTTAAATTTTGTCAAGGGTGAAACCTTCGTTCTTTGTGCGCAAGATTTGCGCGATAAACTGCGCAAAGTTTTGCAATCCTTCATGTTTCAGCATAACTTTTATGTGACGCCTCAGGAGAATGTTAAATAAAGCTTTGTTATTATTATCCTTGTTGCCTCGATGGACCCTGTCATTAAGCCGCGCCAGAAGGAAGGTTTAACCGCGACCATCATACAGGTATTCAGTCGCAATTAAATTTCTAAGAAAAGTATTAGAGCTGCGACGTAAATGACGTCATTCTTTAACGCGGCCGCTGGCGCTGTTTCCAGTTCTCTAAAGTTCTGAAACTCAGACAACGCAATTCGCGTTGAAAAAGCCAAAGTTGAGAAAGAGACCCAAAATTTAATATACAGCTCTGAACGCTACGTTTTATTGCAGCCAACGCTAGATGGAATGCCGTCCGTCGCCCTCGCCAAATGTGATCTCGCGCTGAGCACGAAAGAAAAAGTTACAAAGTAAGTGATGTCTGCATCAGGATGGGTCAGTGAAATGCAATTTAGTAGCCAAGCCGGTTGTCTAGCTCCGCGTACAGGGCGTTTTTTTTTATTGTACTGTGCGCGCGTCCTGAAAATGCTAGCCGCAGTATGAATCACATTTCCGTACTTGTTTACGAGCTGGAATAGCACGTACAAAGAGAGAATGAGGAAATCCAGGCACAGTTAACTTTGAAACTTTGAAAACTTGGCGGGAGCGAGTTGGCGTAATTGACTTGTGCGCAGTGAACTTCTTAGTGGTAGTGCTAGTGTATTTTCTCAAGCGAAGTGACGTGGACAAGCCGGCGCATCACGCATGCGCCAGCGTTTCCCGCAATAATCTGATTAAATTAAAAGTGAAAAGCAAAACAAACACGTGAATGTGACACCAGAAGTGCTTTCGGGTGGATGTACCCCATACCAGGTAAAAGAAATGAGGATACCAAAAGAAAATAATAATAATAATAATAATAATAATAATAATAATAATAATAATAATAATAATAATAATAATAATAATAATAATAATAATAATAATAATAATAATAATTGGTTTTTGGGAAAAGGAAATGGCGCAGTATCTGTCTTATATATCGTTGTACACCTGAACCGCGCTGTAAGGGAAGGAATAAAGGAGGGAGTGAAAGAAGAAAGGAAGAAAGAGGTGCCGTAGTGAAGGACTCCAGAATAGAAAGAAATAACAAATCGAGGAATAGCGTAATACGCACGCGCAGACAAGGCTAGACCACGGCAACATCAGCTGGATAAAACAGCAGCAATTAACAGCTGTGGCAACCCCCTGCAGCGATAACTGGGGCCGTGGTTTAAACTTTTCCTGATCGAACCGCGGGATGCTCTTCAGTCTGAGGCTCGAGTCTCAATTCTCGCCGAAATGTTGGCTCACGCAAAGTATGCGGTAGTTATAGCGGTCATCTCTTCCCGAGGGATTAAGAATCAGCAGCACGGATGCCGTCGACGATTTAATTGAAATATCTTTGGAAAGCATTAGAACTTGTCCGGTTTGCACTCCCTCCTGCTACAAGGCACACTAGTGCTACAGAATGCAGGGGCCACAGGCAGCAAGGCGATTTACTCGAGCGATCGGTTTTTATAACGCCACGTATAATAGCGCCGGCCTGTCGAGGTTCAAGCAGACTGGAGGGAGTACACTCGAAAGGGACGTCGAAGGTCATGCCCCTAACTATCGATGTAAGCCGACGTTTTTATTCTCTTTCGCAGCGGTGGTTGAGCATCCGCCTCGTATGTGGGAGGTGCGGGGTTCAATCCCCAGTGCCGCCGGGTACCCACCGGTGATACAATGGGTACAAGCTTTCCCCTGGCCTGGTGCTTGGCTAGTAAGAGGCGAAATGCTTGAAAAAGGGTCTTTGACCCCACCTGACCCCACCTTGAGTAATCGGAAAATGCCTTGTGCCATGGCGCTCTTTGGCCATAGACTCCCTTGCGCCATAAAAATCCATCATCATCACCATCTCTCACAAAGCTTATTACAGGGAGACAAAAAATTATTTGCACGGGAGTTCGACTGTGCGGAACAGACGGATCGCAGTGTGCGTGCCCATTAGGGCAAACGCAATCACTGCACTGTAAAAACTAGCGTTGTATGTGTATCAGAAAAAAATGGAAGAAATGGCTGTTGGCTGAAGAAATATCAAATGGCTCGAAGACAAGGGCACAGCTGTGTCGTCATCCTGGTGTGTTCTTTTCTACGTGTTCTTTTTTACGGCTTGCGTTCGCACTAAGTGCGCAAAATAAAGCCCCGTAAACCGGATTGAATTTTCAGGCACTAGAGAAGATAAAACAGAATTTCATGCGATTTACTGACGAACGCATTCCCCTCCACCCTAACATGCTCCAAGGAGATCTTACGCGACAATGAAAATTGTTGATTTTTCAGATTTTTTTAGGAAACGTTCTAAACAAGAAAAAATGTTCTAGAGGGTTCGTATTTCACTAATTTAGCGTAAAAAAGCCTAATTCACAAAACAAAGCAAAACTACAGGGGTGTACAGAGAACCAGGTATAGTTATGGTCGTCCAGTTATATGTCTGCCCTTGTCATTTGCGTTGTTTGAATGCTATGATGCGCCATCTAGCTCGCACTTCCAACCAAGCAAACATGTCAAGTCTTATGTTTGACGCATGAGATCCTGCCCCGCTTATGCGCCATAAAACACAACACACAACTAGATAGATGCTCATGCGGGCACATGGCCGCCAGCAAGCGGTTTTCGACATGCATGGTCCGCCTCGACGAAAGACGCGGACTTGCACGTTTGGTGCCAGCTACGCTTACATGCTGGTTCAGTGGACGGCAGGGCTAAAGTGCACCCTATGAGGAGCTGCAGCCACGCACTTCGCGTCTCTTCGTGGGTGAAAAGAGTGAACATCTGTTAGACGTTCTGGTTATAACTGGCCTGTGAAGTCGCAAGTATTTTTATACACGCGACAATTTGCGCGTATTCGGCCAACAATTCACAGATACAACTGTAGCTTCATAAGCACGGCACCATTCTTGAGAGACAGAGTATGCGATGACTCCTTTCAAAACGCCTCGGCAGTTAATCTCTGTACTACAGACTTCGACTACCAAACGGGCGTCAAGCATGCTTAAAGCGTGCGCCAAGTTTTCGTAAAGTGTTTGGCAAGAGTGAGCCAAGCGTATGCCAAACGCGTTCCAAACATGTGTCAAGCATGTGCCAAGTATGTGCCAAGCATGAGCCAAGAGTGTGCCAAAAGTGTGCCAAGCGTTGTCGCACTTGCAGATAAAGTAAGGAAAGTTGTTTTAAACAACTACAGTTCAAAATATGCTTCGGAGCTTCGGCGAGCTCTCGAGGAATGTGCGACTGCAGCTGGAACCAGGTATAGGGCTAGAACACGCAGCAAATCATATTCTACTATACCGTGTTTTTTTTCTTTTAAAAGATCTGGAACACTTAACAATAGGGTTTTTGAGGTAAAGAGAAGCTTTTTGCGACTTAGTAATACCAGTGTTGGCGGGCGTCAAAAACAAGCGAATCATGCTATCTACTAAAGTAATTAACTAATTTCAATATTTAACTTTTTAACCCCTACCATAGGCACCTTATTGCAATTAGAGATTTGCAGCTGGTCGTTAGTTATAGCAACAACAGTTTTTAGAATTCGAAAACACGATTACCCTCGCCGCTGTTGCTCAACTAATTTTGGCTACATCGCGCCAAAACGCATGCGCTTTCGAAAAGCATGCAGACAAAGCGACGCCTCCAGTGCATGTAACTAGTGTGAAAAAGCCAAATCTGTCGCGCCACAGCGCCAAGAGTAATCGTGTTTTCCAAACTCTAAAAATTGTTACGACTATTAATAACGACCGGCTACAATCTGTAATTGCAACCATGGACCTATGGGCAATAGTTAAAAAGTTATCTCTTAAAATTTGGTTAATCACTTCACAAGTTAACATTATTCACCTGTTTTCGACGTCCGCCAACACTGGTATTATGCCGCACAAAGCCTCTCTTTACCTCAAAAACCCTATATTTAAAAATTTTGGGCCATCTAAAAAACAAACACCCGGTATTCTCCGATAACATTCTAATGCACGCAGTAAAAGCTCGTGGCTGGTAGAGACGTGTACGTGCGCCAGGCAAAAACAGAGAAACCAGGAAGGATCGCGGTAGGAGCAAAGATTCTGTTCCTTACTTAGGAACTGGAGAATGCAGTATGTAAGTACACTTCCTAGACAAGATCGGCTTTGACTTTGGCAATATATTTTTACTGAAACATGTAAGTCTCAAAACAGCGCAGAGAATGGCCATAATGTATATTTGCATTTGAAAATATTGGCACATACGTTATTCATTTATTTATTTACTTATTCACGCTACCCCTAAAGGTCCTCCAGGAGAGGGTATTTCATAGGGGCGGGGGGTAGGGGCGGTACAGTTTTTAATAAACGCGATACATTACAGTAAATAGTTAATTAAAAAGTTAAGAGTTAAAAACTTAAAAGGGTGAATTGCAAACATAAATATTGGAAAACAAAAATTGCAAACAGAAAAGCCTTACATGCAGTGTACTTTTGTGAAACTGAGTAACATTTTTTTTATTCTGCGTGTATTTTACACTTGGCTATGAATGTGTTTCCGTCCTGTTTGTTAAAATGACCGTTTGTTAAAAAATAGGTTACGGCTACCGCGCGTTAAAACAAAGCATAACAATGCCAGACAGGTGTTCCTTCTCGCTCGCTTTATAGAAAACGAGAAACGGCATGTGCATGTTGCGTAAATGGGAATTTCGTTCCAGAGAACACGTCGAGCTGAGTGCTGTCGGAGACGGCGGCAATGAGCAAGAATAAGAATGCGAGGTGCGGCGGCCGTGCGAAATTCGCTTTGACGTCAATACGAGACTCGCGTGTTTGGGTCCGCGGTGTCTCGGCTCCGAGAAAGTGCGTGTACAACGTCAAGCGTGCGTGCCTATAGAGGCAGACGCGAGGCATGGGGCTCTACCTGAACGCCATGGCGTGTTTTTCAGGGTCGCACGCATTGCGTGTAAGCGCCGCACACAGTTCGAACCGCCACTCTTTCCTTCGGCATTGCTCCCCTCTCCTTTGATTCTACTTTAAGGGAAGCTAGTCCAGATAAGACCAGTGAGAATGCATTATCTTTGTGTCCTGAGTGCTGATAGCTGCCCCGAATATACCCCGTCTGACCCGCTTTTTCGAGGACTTCCGCCAAAGCCGTGCAGCATTGTTAGGTTGGCAGCTGGGTTTTGCTAATTAATGTAGCACGGACGGATGGACAGACGGAGAGACATTTTTTTTATTAATTTTGTGTACTGTTCGCATTCTGAAGTTGGTCTGGAAGTTGTTTTATTGCCTGAAAGCATTTCGGAAAGGAAATATTTATTTAATTTCTTCCCAGATTCTGAGCTCGGCCAGTGCTTTCTCTGAAACAAAATAACCTTACATTTATTTCTTAATTATTTGTAGTGCTGGAAAAAATTGCAGGAAAGAAATGGTATAGGTAAATGTGGAAAAAACACGTTTCCTCTAAGGTTACTTCCAAATATGACTTTTTTTTTCTGTGTAGAGTGCTTGAAATGGAGTGAACATCCCGTTCACTTTCTTCATCAATATATTGATGTCGCCTAGTTGATGTTATTTACAAAACTCATAATTCGGACTATAAACTATGAAGATTAAATTTTGTATTTCCTGCTTCTATATATACAGCAAAACTCGACTACCTGAAATTAGACACCGCAGACGAATTAGCTGCGTCTAATTATAGCTGGAATTCTGCCTCTCGCGTAGCCACGATAACTTCTTGCTGGCCGAGTTGGTAGCTGTTCACTGCAAATATTTAAAGGCATAAAACACACACACACACACACACACACACACACACACACACACACACACACACACACACACACACACACACACACACACACACACACACACACACACACACACACACACACACACACACACACACACACACACACACACACACACACACACACACACACACACAAGAGAAGACAACGTGGCAGAGAGCACTGTACCGTTGTGTGTTTTCGTTTTTTTGCGCCTTCAAATATTTAGTGAGTAGCCACGAGAGAGGATTTAGTGCTGGAAGGATGAGAAGCCTATCCGTTACTGTTTAACAGACGTGCACCAAGATTTCAGTTAGGCTGCGTCTCGAACAGCATGTAAAAGCTCACATCGTTAAAAAAACGAAAAAGGCTACTTGGTTAAGAGCCATTGTTTTCAGAGTTACACTCTAAACATGAATACTTCTAAAAGAGAGTATCCTGTAAATATGCCCTTTTATAAAAGGGAGGGCGCTAGAGAACAGCTTACTCCGTTATTACTCCTTTCCGTTTAGAGCGTATGTTCGAGAGTTAGGATGGGAGATACAAAAAAAGCACAAGGGTACTGTTGCTCGCTAGTTGGTTCGACATGACAAAAAAGAACAGTGAAGACACAGGACAATGAAGGTAAACGACACAGGCGACACAAACAGACAATAGCTTTGTTCATCGACTGTAGAAAGCTTGAACGAAAGCTAGACCTGGCGGTCTATTTTTTTTTTCACCAAAAAATTTTCCTTAGAACCTTGGTGGGATGGGGAGGATCGAGAGGGTTCTGGCCGAGCTTGGCAGTGTATACTTTGAAGAAATCGAGCACGAATCCAGCCACTCCTGTGTATTGATAGGAACCAGTCCCGAGTTGTCCTTCAACAGTGTCTTTGCGGAGACAGGGTCACACATCTTGTGACAGATAGAAGGCGACTCGACTTTTCTTACTTAAGTCCTCACCGTTTTCCAAAAGAAAAAAAAAAACTCACGAGCAACCACCTTGTGCTGGTTAGGTCGTTCTGACCGAGATTTCAAGACGGCAAAAGCACAGCGCTCTTGTTTCATGGCACTTGGAACCAACACACAGCCCGTCGGTACCGATACACAACATTAACTGACAGTACGGGTGTTTGTGCCGCGTCCTCCAGAGTGCGCTTCCGCGCGTTCGATCGCTTGCAGCGCTTTTCAAAAGGAAACGCAAAAGCACCGTTTAAGAAACGTTTTGTCTCCGCGGTCGATTAATGACTCTGGTCCGCGGACAACGATCACGTCTGCTGCCGACGCAGGCTCCCCACGTTCACCGCCGCACACGCAAGCTGCCCGCCATTCCGGCCGATAATGCCGCGGGGCATCTTCGTTGGACGTGAAAATAGGCCGCATGACTTATCGCCTGCGCTATTCAACGTCGCTGCGATCTGCGCATACTGCCAAGCGCCGTGGGAGGCGCGCCTGTCAGGTCCTCTTTTCGTCTGCCGTTCGTTCGCGAATCTTTTGGTTGCCGGTGTAGAATTCATTGCCGCTTCCCATGCGGGCAGCGTCTCTGCCGGTGCCTGCCACGCTCGCACGCTGAATGCGGGCGCGTTACAGCAAGAGCGCTTAATTATGCACGCCGTGGTCTGAGGGCTGCCGCGCGCGCTTGCGAATGCTCCGGCCGAAAGATGAAACTCGAGGACGAGATGTCGTGTCGCGCTTTTCAGCGCGTGCTCGTCCAGGCCTATGACGTTCCTGCGGTTCCCCTCTCGCGTCTGATTCACGCTACGCTCGTCCAATAGGATGATTGCTTGGTCCTGTTTATATCTTTCGAAATTTACTCGCGACGCTAACGGCATGCGGTGTTTGCATTGTGACAGGCAGGTGCAACTACCACAGAAAACCACGGGTCTGTCGAAAAAAGGGTTGGATTTATGGACAAAAGGAGGCGCATTGGTGCGTACACACTGCATTTTTGAGCTTTTTTTTTGTTAGAAAAATGGAAGCAAATGCAATTTTTCCGCAGAAGAGAGAGAGGGACGGAAAGGCAGGGAGATTAACTAGGCAGCGCCCGGTATGCTACCCTACACATGGGAAGGGGAACGGAGGGAGAGATAGAAAGGGGAGAGAACAAAGAGAGATGATCACTTTTCCACTTGTCCGTTGGCCGTTACTTGAAGGGTACACAGGGCACACACTGATAGTTCACAATCTTGCACTCAGTCCTGAGTCGTTCAAGAACTTGAAAACTTGAAAAAGCAGAAAATTTTCCGCCTACCTCCTTCCTAAATTGGCCCTTGAGCCGACGTCGTGCCGAGGCGGAAAGGCACATGCCAAAACTTCTTGTTCAGCGGCATTGAAATATTCTAACGCCTTTAACAGTGTGCGTGGCAGAATTTGCAAAAAAAAAGTAAAACAACGTTATTGGGTATTCAAACCAGGTACGATAAAGTGGCGACAAAAAAGAAGGCTCTGACAAAGCCCACGTATTTTTGTGGTTTGGGGAAGTTGTGAACCTATAGATATGATTGTACTGGTTTCAACGGTCTTTTTTACTTACGAACTTCGACCCGAGAAAGCACATGCAAGACAAGTAGAGAGCACGCATAGAAAAAAGTACAAACCAAAACGCAATCAACTGCCTGCTCGGTCCGAACAAACCCACAACTTTCCCGCACTGATCCATGTGCCTCAACTATACTCACAGACAACTTTCTGTGGTACTGCAGCAGAGGCTGGGCAAGATAAGGAAGCAGAGGGGCCTTTGCCCCCGTGCCATGGGGTGTGCATTTACTAATTTGGATATACCGGAGGATAATGTTCTAGCCCAAGCAGGAGGGGCTGTATGTAAACATGTAGAAAAAAAACACACAATGCGAAATTGAACCACACAGGAAACAGGTCAGTTCAGAAAAGAAGATTGAACATTATGACAAAAGAGTTCATTGAGGCATTAAACAACAAGATATCTCTTACACGGCAGTAATGAAATTGCATGACAAAACCTTTCTTACAACGTGACAGGATGAATAAAGCATGTAAAATGTGGCATTACTAGTTGTTCTTTGTTCGGGCTAGGGGTGCGGAGGGGTGAAGTAGGGAAGTTGGAGAGACAGGTGTGGGGCTGCTAAAGCTGAGGTAGCTCACTCCTCACGGCACGGGGACAAAGGCCCGTCTCTTCCCCTTTCGCCTTTCGCCTCTGCTGCAGTGTCACAGCACATGCCTCACTCCCACAGACGTACGCCGAACGCGGCCATGGCAGCCAATGAACTTTCCTTTCAAATGCGTATAGATATGGTTAGTTAGTTATAGTTAGTTGTGTCTTGATGACCGTGAAATCGCACGCGACAGCTCAAAGATGAAGGAAAATCACGAATAGTAGTCGTTACTTGAAGTCATTATTTCACGTTGGCTTTCCAGTTCCTGCCTCACGCGTAAACCTACCAGGAAAGGTACGTGTAGCCTGACCCTTCAATTGTTCGTACCTGACGGGACAGCTGTAAGAGTGCGCCACGGCTCGCTAATGAAGGTTAGTCACGAAAGGTCCTCCTCGGGAGCGCTGTCAAATAAAAAAAAATCCTCAATACTTCTCATTCACGCACGCGAGGCACCGTTTTCGAGAACTTCTTATTGGGGGCTGTTAACAGCACTTTCTTATATTATAAAGAAGGAAACTACCGAAGTTGGAAAGCAGGTAGCTAGTTCCCGAAGCAAAGTACTTAGACGCCCGGCTGGGGCGCGAATACCGTAAACGGATTAAGCGTATCAACCTAAGCACGCAGGCAGATGACAAACAAATAAATACTCTTAAAGGATTATGGTGCCACTATTCCATTTCCAAGTATTCAATTCCAATTATGCCAAGTAAATTTTTACTTAGCGTGCTGTAAGTAGCGAGTTTAAACCAGGGCTATGTAGGAGACGTAGCGGAGGACTGCAGGTTGCTTTCCACCACCTGGTGATCTTTAAAGTGGACCAGTGGAAACTTGACTGCACGGGCGCTTTTGAATTGCACCTCCACCGAAATGCGGCGCCCACTACCACAAATGAAACCAAACAACAGCTGCTGTCCCACCTATAATTCCACAGAGGAAACCGAAAACCTAACTTTGTGATGTGACCTCAAGAAAGGGAGGAGGGGGAGGGGGATACATAAAATTGCCAACAAAAACTTAAAAAAGATAGTTGTAAGACAGTTTTGACTTTGCTTGTGCTTGTATCTTACCTCTATTGTTACCAGTAACGTTTGCAGTATTTTGTTAACATGCACACGTATTGCGAAGCCCGCAGCATTGCGAGTTGCCACGAAGAAGAGGGTCCTTAGAAACGCCTCCTCGGTCGCATATTGATTCCGCCCTTACAGGCGTGCTCGGGGTAATAGCGCTCGCTACTGTTTCGGGACGCCCCCCTTCCCCAGTCTCCTTTTCTTCCCCTTCCGTCCCCCACCGCAGGCGGCCCGTTCCCCAGGCACCCTTCCGTAATGGCACCTCGATGGTTCTAATTACCTGTCCCCGGCGGCTGCCGCTGGCTGCAAACCACGGCCGGAGCCCCTTTTGTCCGTAAATATAGAAGCGTCCTCTACCTTGACACGACGCCGACGGCGGTGCTCCCTGGTGGCGCCGCGTAGCACTGCGGGGAGCAGCTCTGCGCGCGCGTCCTTCCGGAGCGGACGTGTCGCGCTTCGGGTGGTGATGACGTCCGGTGCACGTGTCATGCGGCGAAGCCGAAGCAACGTGTGAGGGGACTTCGTGTCGTTAGGGGGCTTTAGCTTGATGTACACGTATCGCTGTTGCTGTGCTGCGCTGATAGCGAGATGTTGGGAATCCGGAACTAACGCAGGCTAGTTGAGATTTAACATCGTTGTTTATTTCTAGTGCTTGCAGCAAGTGCAGGAAACTACCTGCATCGTTACCATCTATAACAATTCCATTCGTTTTGAGATTGCAAAATTAACGCAAAGTATTAACCCTGTACTACGTAATATTTCTTCTTATTTCGCTGCAATTTCTGGCCCATTTATCGTGTTCTGGTTTTTTATTATTTGAATTTGTATTTGCTGTGCTCTGCTGATAGCGAGGTGTTGGGATTCCGGAAGTAGCGCAGGCCACATAATGTGACATTGAGATTAACATCTTTGTTTCTTTCTAATGCTTCCATCAAGTGCAGCAAACTACCCGCATTGTTGCAAGCTGTAAGGACACCATTCGCTTTAAGATTTCGTAAATAACGCAAAGTATTATGTTATATTTTGTATTTTGCTACAATTTCTTGACCATTTACCGTGTTCTGGCCTTTATTATTTCAATTTGTATTTTTCTTTAACTGCTGGTATTGTTCGCCTTTAATGTATTTTACCCTGACGATATTGGAAGTTAAACAACTGTACAAGTAAAAACCGACGCTTATTATAACAGCAAGCATATAATGGCGATGTGCTACTGTTCCTTTATCTCCCAAAACGAAAGTTTTGCACCCGGCGTTGCTAACTTCTGTGTACTTCCTGCAGACAATAATAGCAAATGATTATCAAAGTTTTCAGTTTTTGGGACTCACGAAAATATCCAGGAAGGCGCGGCTGAAGTATGGGCCGGGTAAGATGAGAAACTCAGCATCCCCGGACGACGGGGTTAGAGCGGGCACGGGCATCAATGGAAGGTTGCAGTCTGCCGTCGTAGTCCTGATGGATTTTGGTTCAACACAGCTTCACAAGATATCGCCACTGGCGCGCCGGATCTCGGATGCATGTTGGCGCGCCGGATCTCGGATGCATGTTGGCGCGACGGTAATGTGGCAACAGTTGTGCGTGAAGGCGAAACCTTCAATACTTAATGCCGCCGCGGTGGCTCAGTGGTTATGGCGCTTGGCTGCTGACCCGAAAAACGTGGGCTCGATCCCGGCCGCGGCGGTCGA
Source organism: Amblyomma americanum (assembly GCF_052857255.1). NCBI lineage: Eukaryota > Metazoa > Arthropoda > Arachnida > Ixodida > Ixodidae > Amblyomma > Amblyomma americanum. Next base: position 193,653,203 of record NC_135500.1, on the reverse strand, counting down.
ATTTCGATGGAGGCGAAATTCTAGGGGCCCGTGTACTGTGCGATGTCAGTGCACGTTAAAGAACCCCAGGTGGTCGAAATTTCCGGAGCCCTTCACTACGGCGTCCCTCATAGCCTGAGTCGCTCTGGGACGTTAAACACCCGTAAACCCAAACCCTTCAATACTTAATGTTCAAAATTAAAACAAAAACAACGCTCAGAGCATACTGCGAGCAACGCAGCAAAACGAAATTCGGGCATGTAAGTACTTTTGACGCGTAGAGAATCAAAGAGAAATAGATTGGAATACAATATACCGCGCTTTTACGAACGCCTTTGGATGAGGCAGGAATATTTGAAGGTGCGCTAAAAGCATAAAGTACGGCATAACCAAGCTGCCGTCTTCAAATTATGCTCTTTTGCTTAATTCATGCGCCGAAAATTTGGGAGTCCGAAGTGTCTGAGTCGATACTGTTCGAACCTTTTACCGAAGAGCCAAAACGTATTCCTGCAGGCATCACAGTCGTAACTGTCACCCCTAAAGGAAATCATCTAACAGAAAACATACGCAAAGAAATGCACGAAAACAATACCTTCAAAATGCACATATCTGGCCAACAGTGATGGTCCAAATGAAGGGCACATAAATGGGGCTAGCATTATTGCGAACTTCACTGCAACGCAACTGTCGAGAAAGCTGTAAGAATAAAGCGTGTTTATATCTGTTATGTGCCACACATTTTGTTTCGCAGTACCGTCAGTGTTGAAGTGGAAGTGGCCGCCCATTTTCGTGGTGGCTATACAACATACAGTGTGCGCTTTATTTTATTCGACTCATTAGATTCAATAAAATCAACTAAAAAAATGTCCAAAACACAAGCTTGGGCGATTCGGTAATCCATCGAGGGGAAACAGCGCGGATTGAGACTTGGGCGAAGGAATACGTGAAGAAAGGACCCATAGACTCGTACATACTTGTGCCTTCCTTCGTCCCCATGCCAATTAGCGCTGTTTCTACTCGATTAAAAATTAATTGGAATATGTTAGGCAGGTTAGCTAAGCAATACTTCTAGATATATTTTAGAGGCATTTGCCAAACAAGATAACAGGTCCTCAAAAATTTGTATTGCATAAAGAAAGACGCCCTCCATGCATATTGAAATAGTGAACAACGCATTGACGGCTCGTCCAAAATGCGAGGCGAATCCGAGTATCCATCAGGGCGATTATGCTTCGCCATTCAATGTGGATATCCCCCCCCCCCCTCCGGAATTGTCTTGGACGTTCCGCGATATCAGGCGATATTGTGATAATGTTTCGGCTCAGCCTGTCCTCCGGCCGCAGTCTTACAGTACACGAGACAATACGTTTAGCTCCCAAGCAGGGGATCGTGGATTTAATCACCTTCGGCGGTGGCTGCTTTCACGAAGGTGGTGTATAGTGCGAAGACGCCCGAGTACAATGGGTTCTGCTGCACAGTGAATAGTCTTGAGTGTTAGAAGTGCTTCATCGGCTTGAAAGACTCTAGTTTGATGGCAACTTCACATTAATGCCTTGTATTCTTGGCATGAAGGCTGGGGCAGAGGAACCTGCTGCCACTATTTAATGGAGCACCGTGGATAAATACAAGGTGACTTGTATCGATATATTACCATGTTAAAATGGTAAATACGCTAGCTTAAGTGACCAAGGAGCTTTTTTAAGCTAGAAAACGTTAAAAAACTAAATATACAGGTGTCACCATCGCTAGCCTTGTTCTGCAAGTACAAACTGTGGTGCGTCAAAGATTTGGAATGCCCGGATTCCTGAGGCTAAGCTACACCGCCATTCAGTTTCAAATCATCATCACGGAGTCGTTTTCAGGCTGGACGTCACGAGTTGGAATCGAATAACGGGAAAATTCTTAAGTCTAATTTCATCAGCAATAATTGCGCCTTTTGCTGCCGGAGAAACATCCACATAGCCAGAAAGAGCTATAAAACCAAATTCTACTGAGAAGAAAAGCTGAATGTACGTACTCGTCTTAGTTCCCTTTGAGGGGCTCTGCGGCTGGCACAACTGCCTCGCTCGCGGCGTTATAAAGATTTCTGCTCACACGTATTCCACACTGCCGCCGCTTGCAAGGCGTAATCGTACGGACTGGCAACTTACGCTCAAAAGTATCGTGCAGTAGCTAATTTTTTTTATAAAACCCATCAGCACATGTCCCTGTGTTTAAATTTGAAGTTCAGCTTCGATTTGTGGCATTTACAGCTTTAAAAGCACCCTGCAACAGCGGGACAACAAATCGAACTTGTTCAGTGGCTATAATTGCTGAACAGACCTCCTCCTTCACAGTCCTGAATATTTTCTCTTAGCAGCTCGTGTCCAAGTCTACTTTTTACAATGTTCGCCCCTGTTACAATTGCAAGTTCGAACTAAAAGAGCAATGCTCGAGCTAGCTGGGGAATCTATTATTGATTTTTGGCAACATCGGAGTTCAGGAGCATGGTACGTATGTCTATTGTATTGTGACACTCTTTCGTCTGTGTTCGAAGATGCTCATGCTCTCAAGCGAACAACCTTCAGCAGATCAATGAGGGCTCCACCATCGCTTTTGTTTTTGCTTTTATTTGTGAAGCGTGTACTGGGATCACCTGATGCCCGATGCTGTCCGGAGTGTCGTTAAGAAGCAATGTTACCGAAGTGGACCAGGAATATGCATAAGTTCTATTTCGTTCGGCAGCAATCTTCATTAAATTTCCTTTATAGATGTAGCTCTCGTTGTCCCCGCAAGTGCAATGCATTTTGAATGCTTTCAAAACATGCTAGAGACGTTGTCAGTTTTTTTTTTGGTAATACTTTCGAATGTATAACAGCTGTTGCATCCAGCCAGTGCCTTCATACGTCATCGTGCTCGTGAATAATAATAATAATAATAATAATAATAATAATAATAATAATAATAATAATAATAATAATAATAATAATAATAATAATAATAATAATAATAATAGGTTTTGGGGGAAAGGAAATGGCGCAGTATCTGTCTCATATATCGTTGGACACCTGTACCGCGCCGTAAGGGAAGGGATAAAGGAGGGAGTGAAAGAAGAAAGGAAGATAGAGTTGCCGTAGTGGAGGGCTCCGGAATAATTTCGACCACCTGGGGATCTTTAACGTGCACTGACATCGCACAGTACACGGGCGCCTTAGCGTTTTTCCTCCATAAAAACGCAGCCGCCGCGGTCGGGTTCGAACCCGGGAACTCCGGATCAGTAGTCGAGCGCCCTAACCACTGAGCCACCGCGGCGGGGTTTCGTGCATTCGCATACCCAGCTTTCCTGGACATCGGCAACTATACGCCGTCTGTTGGCAGTCAGCAGCGAACACAGCATAACTCAATGGGGGATATTTTAAACTTCTATTTTTTGAAAAAAAAATAATCCCGACCCCTTCTGCGCTCCCACCAGCCATTTTCCTGCGCTCACACTAATGTTTTCGATGGCCGTACAGCATACTCGAAATCCCCGCGGTGATTTTTGAGTGTTCAGCGCCACGCAGCAAGTGGTGGCAGCCGTGGAAACTATAAGCTCTTGTCCAGATTTCTTGGGCGCACTACACGTGCACCCATCCTGCATTTCCAATTCCTGGCCACTTTTTCGCTGCGTGCTCACTTCAGAGGCGGCCGGATGACGTCACGCGTGACGTCAAGAGCTTTCTCTTTGCGACAAAGGCCTCGCCTAATGTTGGAGCATACGATCCGCTGGTCTCGAGGAGGTCCTCTGTGCCGACGGGGATTAAGAGAGCGCAGCGCGCGGTCCCATTTTCTGGACGGCTTTAACGCTGCCTCACACGCGCTCTGGAATTAGGCGCTAGTTAGTTAAGCGGGATCAAGCGCTCACCGTTCGCAGGTGCTGCAGCCGGTGAAGCGTATCGACGACGACGCCACCTTTTCTGTATGATGTGCGTCGGCTTCCCGCCCGTGCGCGCAGCGCATTTCCTCTCCTTCTCTCTGCCCTTCGAACGTCTCATTCCCGCGTGTATGTGTTCGTTCTTAATTCCAGTGAGAGGAGTTTGTTTACGAAGCCCTATGGCCGATTACCACCACCGGAAGTTCGTTAATTATAAAGTTTTTCACAGAACCGGTCACAGTGGTGCTTTGCTCTGCGCTTCTTTCGCTTTCATTATATATTAAAGCTGTGCTAGCTTCGTTTCATCACTCCGTGCTCGAATGCGCCCGTTATGTTTCTTTCTTCTTGTAGTGCAGTGAGCACAACAATCAATTAACAATAGGCGGACGAGATCATGAGTAAGCGTGAGCGAACTTTGCTAATCGCTGCGCATGCTCATGAGGGTACCTACTAGCAACTCCACAATTCAGTTCTCTCAGCCGCTTAGCGCAAAGGTCATCAATATTATTTATGTCATTGCTTTTGCATTGCAGCCAGTCCGTCGAGGTTCAGCTTAGTGCTAGATCAGACCTGGCAGCCTTGAAAATTTTTTATCCTTTAGGGATTTTTTTCTCTTCTGTATTGAGGTTGTGCACTCTTCAGGGAACGTGTAAAGAGAAGCGCTGGTGGCGCACGCATGGGTACTAATTAATGGAAATGCATCCTTTTAAAAGGGAGCTAGTTAACGGTCGTTGCAATAATTTTAAACTCTGCGAATTATCTTTTTTTCGTCTTCCTCAACAAATTAAAACATTTATGAAACAAAAATAACGGATAAGTTAATCTGAGCACAGAGAAGCTCATAGAAGCAGTTAGAGTGCATGCAAGAGCTTGAAGAAGCAGCCACTTATACAAACGGGGACTCAAGGGTGCCCGGCTTTCCCCCTCCCCTTTTCTTCCTCTCCCGAAATCTAACTAATTCCTCCCATTTCTCCTAGCAATGTGCCTGTTGGGCTTGCCCCCGAAACAAGACTCTATCTCCTGCACCTCCCCCCCCCCCTTCCCTTTAAAAAATATATCTTGGCTATGTGCCTGCCACTTTCCGTAAGCGCCATCCATAAGCCCGCCAGAAGCCAGTCCATGAGAGGAGCCCACTACCCACCTTTCTCCCCTCCCGAGCCACCTGCACCCTCCAGACGTCCAAGCAGCAGTGGAACAAAAAAAAAAAAAACTATACACGTTCAATGTGGTTCATACGCGCTATCATTAGTGTTCCCCTCGGACGGAACAGCCGCTGCCGCTTGCGTGTTCAGCTCATCAACCACCGTGTGACACGCCGTACCGCCTCTCCACTCTCTCTTACCCGTCGCATCGCATCCTCTCCGCGTCTTCCCTCTCCCTGTACGTTGAAAATGGAGAGGAGGATTTGTCCCTCTACACTTTGCCATCTGCCAACCGTTGCAGACGGACGGACGGGCGGTCGATTTTTTTCAGCATGGGGGTTCTAATGCTAAGGCTTTAAAAGTAACGTCGAAATAAAATTAAAAGACGCAATGGGAAGGAGACCAAAGTGGATCGAAAGGCAAGAGCCCCTTGCTCTCGCAGCTTCTCCGCATCACTTCGTATGTTCCTCACTAAGTCTTTGCTTTCGGGGAGCCCAAGATATTATTCCAAAATGACCGAAGGAGTGAGATTGCTATGCGAAGTGCTGTCCTGAAAATTGGGGGGGGGGAAAGGGGGATTTTTAGACCCCTTTATTAGCGACCCCCCCCCCCCAACCCTTTCCTTGGCTACATGCCTGCCTGCCAGCGAGCTTCAAAGCACTTATCGCTGGACTTTAGAGACAAGAAGGTAGCCAACAACAGCCAACAAGGTGCCGGAGTGTCTGCGGCATTCCCAGGTGGCGTTAGGCAGATGCGCGGACTAGAAACCCGTCCTTGTAGAATAGGTGCGAAAGCGCCCGTGTACTGAATAGACACACGTAAAAAAGACACTTTCCAGTGGACTACACTACGGGAATACAATATTTCTGACTACTTCTCTGAGTTGATGTAAAATAACAACTAATAATACTCTAAATGCAAAATAACCAAAGTAAACTAAAAATAATAACATTGCAACAGTAAAATAAAATATCAAATGTAAATAGTAGCTTTAGCTTAGTGTATACTTGTCCACGTAACTTAGCACGTCGCGAAGCAACATTGTTATGTCGTTTATGGATCAATGTTGCTTTTACCAACCACTATGTTTTCCGGGTGGGGATGGCCGACAGCCCTGCCTGTGAAAGCTGCGGTTGTGAGGAGACCATCGCTCATCTTCTCTGTGAGTGCCCTGCATTTGCGAGTGCAAGACATACACTGTGTTGTGCCCTGGACCGCCTCGATCCTCGCCCATTAACAGAGAAAAAGATCCTTGGTCTGTGGCCACAGCAGTCGAGTGCCCTCAAGGCATACAAGGCACTCTTTGCCTACTTGAGTGCGACTGGATTGAGTGACAGATTGTGACAGCGTTGTGTGTGTGTGTGTGTTAGGCCTTTTTCCCCTTCTCTCTTCCCCCTTTTAGTCCCCTAATTCCTCTTCCCCAGTGCAGGGTAGCCAACCGGAACCCCTCTCTGGTTAACATCCCTGCCTTTCCCTCCTCCTCTTTATCTATCTATCTATCTATCTATCTATCTATCTATCTATCTATCTATCTATCTATCTATCTATCTGTCTATCTGTCTGTCTGTCTGTCTGTCTGTCTGTCTGTCTGTCTGTCTGTCTGTCTGTCTGTCTGTCTGTCTGTCTGTCTGTCTGTCTGTCTGTCTGTCTGTCTGTCTGTCTGTCTGTCTGTCTGTCTGTCTGTCTGTCTGTCTGTCTGTCTGTCTGTCTGTCTGTCTGTCTGTCTGTCTGTCTGTCTGTCTGTCTGTCTGTCTGTCTGTCTGTCTGTCTGTCTGTCTGTCTGTCTGTCTGTCTGTCTGTCTGTCTGTCTGTCTGTCTGTCTGTCTGTCTGTCTGTCTGTCTGTCTGTCTGTCTGTCTGTCTGTCTGTCTGTCTGTCTGTCTGTCTGTCTGTCTGTCTGTCTGTCTGTCTGTCTGTCTGTCTGTCTGTCTGTCTGTCTGTCTGTCTGTCTGTCTGTCTGTCTGTCTGTCTGTCTGTCTGTCTGTCTGTCTGTCTGTCTGTCTGTCTGTCTGTCTGTCTGTCTGTCTGTCTGTCTGTCTGTCTGTCTGTCTGTCTGTCTGTCTGTCTGTCTGTCTGTCTGTCTGTCTGTCTGTCTGTCTGTCTGTCTGTCTGTCTGTCTGTCTGTCTGTCTGTCTGTCTGTCTGTCTGTCTGTCTGTCTGTCTGTCTGTCTGTCTGTCTGTCTGTCTGTCTGTCTGTCTGTCTGTCTGTCTGTCTGTCTGTCTGTCTGTCTGTCTGTCTGTCTGTCTGTCTATCTATCTATCTATCTATCTATCTATCTATCTATCTATCTGTCCTTTTAGCCTGGTCGCTGATGCGCATGCGCAGATGGAGGCATTACACGTGCTCACTGCAAGGCAAAGGCCCCTCCCATGTCTCTTTAATTAACCCTGTCCTTTGTCATCTGCCGCCACCGTATCCCCGCAAACTTCTTACTCTCATCCGCCATTTAACCTTCTGCCGCCCCCTGCTACGCTTGACTTCTCTTGGAATCCAGTCTGTTACCCATAAGGACAAGAGGCTACCTTCTCTTCGCATTAGATGTCCTGCCCAAGCTCATTTATTTCTCTTTATTTCGACTAGGATGCCGTTAAGAATAAGAATTTTTTTTTTCATAAATTACATAGGAAGGGGAGTGGAAAAAGCTGCAGGGGGCAGCTTGAAATACCCGCCCCACCCGCTTCTGGTGTCTTAACGTTACACCTATCATTTTCTTTCCAAAGCTCGCTGCGTTGTCCTTAAGCTGAACCCTTTTCGTTGGCCTCCACGCTTCTAGCCCATAGGTGAGTACCGGTAAAACGCTTGTGGGTGGAAACTTGTAAATGGGAGATTTTCTGACCGGCGACATATATTTCCCGATGAGGGTTTTAATAAAACAAAAAGAAGAGTTACACGAAGAAGAAATGGCGCTATGTATCACCGCAAATTCGTCTCATCGGTGTACCTCCGCATTCATTTTAAGAATGCATATCATGCGGCAATGAAGAGACGCCCGCTCCCTCGGTTGCAGACGCCTTGCTTAGTTTGACGCCAAGTGAATGCCAAGTGAGTGAAGAACTGCGTTTAAAGGGCAGACGAAGAGGTTTTAAAATTCAGCGAGCGGATAGAATGTGCGAAACTTGCGAGTAAAGCATGGGAGGTCCTTTTATGTTAGCATTTCAAACTATGACGTAATCGGCGAATAAAGCCGCGATCGCATTTAGGCTTCTCAGCAGCGCACACAGCCGGGCAGAGGACCCCGTCACCCACGGCGGCGGAACACTTTCAATGCAGAAGCGCTTTCTCCACGGAATAAAACCGACGTTATCGAATTCAAAGCCCGTGGAGCGATGTTTGGCGGCATTTGACGACACACGACGTGTCGTGGGCGAAGGCAGCGGAAATTCGGAAATACACCGTAGAAGCCGTCATTACTGAGCTTCTCCGCGCTGCTTTAGTGTTTTGAGAAGAAGCCTGAACGACAACCTACCTTTAATCGGCGATTACGTTACCCTTTCAAAAGCTAGCGAAAAAAAAAACTGTGCTTTACCTACAAGGTTCATACTATTAGATTCCTCAACTTTATATAATTCTCGAGAACTGCTTCTACTTTTTACTTTTTAAACCTGGCACGCGTTAGTGTCAACTGCTTGCGGTAGGCATGTGCAGGCGTTGTGCGAGCCGTGCATGCGCCTGCTCCATTAACACGCTGATGCCTTCTCAGCTTCTGCCAGCGCCAGAAACGTCAGAATAGGCACTCGTGTGGAGTGCTGCGCAAAGAAGAGTTGAAAAGAAAAGGAAAATAGAAAGACGGACAATACAATTAGTACCCTTCGTCCTTTGTACAACTTAAGGGAGTACAAATCAGCGTGACTGATTCTCAAAAACGAGAAACTAGCAAAACAAGCATGCTTTTCTCTTTTTTTTCACGTGTGTTAACGCTGGAGGCGTCGTTTAGCATACAGGGTAATGCAAGGAATCGATGCTGCAGCAGAGAACTTGCATCAAAGTAAAAGCAAAATAAATTGCAAGCTTGACTCGGCTGCAGCATGCCGACTGAGAGTAATGTGACACAGACTGGAACTTTGCTGTGTTATTCTCGCAACCGTTCTCTCACCTACCCGCCTCCCTCCGAACGTATTCATATACAGCCCGCTATATATATATATATATATATATATATATATATATATATATATATATATATATATATATATATATATATATATATATATATATATATATATATATATATATATATATATATATATATATATATATATATATATATATATATATGGATATACACGTTCAGCAACCTCGGGGACAAGCTGGCGCGCAGAACAGGCGGCGAGAATAAGCAGGGATTCCGATCGAGTCTCTGCGATTCACCTGACTGGGGAAAGACGCCCGTCCGCCTGCCTGCATACCGAACGTCTGCCACGTTCCAAACTTGCAAATTACGAACTCCCCTCCGTGACACATATTGCCTCGCCTGTACGTGGGCGCCTGGAGCTGCAACTTCTCTCTCCGGCAGAGTGTGTTTGCAGCGAAGCGAGCGCATTAGGTCGGCAATTGTTCGCCAGCGCGACAGTTTTCGGGGCGTCCGTGTATAGGGCTCCGCACTGCGTCCGTAGTGCGTACGCGTCAGTGTGTGGCCGACGATGCGTCCCACCAGAGTTGGCAAATGCTAAGAGGCGCCGACGGCTGCGCGTTCTGCATGGCGGTCGACAGCAGCCCCGGCCCAAACCCAAGCTGCGCCCGCATCTGTAGCGAACTTCTCCAATATCGCAAGCGTTGGCAGGACGGACGAAGCGTGGTGCGAAGAGTTAGCGCGCGCTCTAGTAATTTCAATCGCACTTGACAGACGTACGAACTTGTGACCGTAGTCGGCGAACGCTACGAACAGAAATTATCGAGTGTTTTCATCCATTTTTGTAAATAACTTCGGTTCTTTATAAAACGCACCTTTGCTATGTTTTCTCAGACTGCATGGGCACATCAGTGAAACGGTGCTCCTTCAACCAACCGTTCCCTAAAGCGCAGTAAATGCAAACCGGGGTAATGGAAGCAGCACTAACGTGAAATAAGAGGAGTCGCAGGGGGCGAAATGTTGTGTTTTTTATTTGACTTTTATTATACATACATATTTAGTTCCGAGTGAGAGCGTGTGGTATGTATCTTATCTAGGGTTTATATTATTCCGGTTAATTATGTGTCAGGTTCTAAACTCTACCAACTTGTGATCCTCACTTACACGCATACCTGCTTTTTTTTTTTTTTGCTAAGCTCTATACGCCGAGGACTGGAAATAAATAAACATAAATTTTCTTGCCCTGAGTGAGAGCTCAAGATTTTATTTCAAAAATGAGGCCGAATAAGCTCTAACAGATAACACAAATCTAACGCGAATTGTGCCTGTACGTTGTTTTCTTTTCCTTTGAGTACCGTAAATGTTTTAACATCAATACCTTTGTTATTTTTCACGGTTCTTGAAAATAATGTTTACCTTTAAAGAAATGACAAATGCCCTGCACAAGATGCAGGACGATAAGAAGGAACACATGCCGTCACTGCACTTGCAACTAAGCCCAAGGTGGTGGGGGACCTGATCCCAGCCACGGAGCTGCATTTCGACGGAAGCAAATTGAACAGACGCCTATATGCTTTGCGGTATGTCAGTGAGCATTAAAGAACCCTCAGGCGGTCTAAATTAGTCGGATGCCTTCCAATACGGCGTCTTTAATAGCCCATGCAGAGCTTTAAAGCGTTAACCTTCACCTCCTCCCCCCCCCCCCCCCCCTTTTGCCTACCGACCTACCTACTCATGTCCAAAATTCTTGGAAAAAAAAAGGTTGAATATTGAAAAAAGTGTAAGATACTGGCATAGAAATATTGAAGGTAATGGTCCCTCCTTACGATACGTAGCAAAATCTTTTTTTTTAGAGGGTTTCCATCACTCGCACCGAGCTGTTAACACTGCCATAGAAAACCAATAGGGAACGCTTTTGACGCGAAGACGTTAATAGCAAAAAAGCTTTCAAGCCTGCCGACGGGAGGTCTGCGGATTTATTGATTGTTGTGCTGAAATCTTACAATATATGAAAAAAATTGCGCTCATGAGCTCTTTCCGGTTCAAAAATGCTTTTATCCAGAACTGTGGGGTAGGTATATAAGTTTTTTTTTCTTTCTGAACATCTGCAGGTGCCGTCCGTAACCAACGCAAGCTACTAAACGAAATTTGCATGTAACTTGATTCATTTTTCCGTCGGTTGCTTACATGCACGTGATGACAAAAAGAAAACTCTTTCTCGCCAGTAAATGCAGAAGGTTCTTTAACGCATACCTGCTGATGGTTCCTTACGTGATACGCCTCAAGATGGCCGCGCTCATCTCTCGACTTACCCCGACCGATATTGTGATGAAACCGAAGCGTGCAGGCGTAATCACATACGCATAAGGGCAAATCAATGCTCACGACTGATATGATCGAAGAGCGATGTTTTCTCAGCCTATCGTTGACGCATCGTCCGACCTGATAAGTGTATGCGGGGTATACCTTACCACAGGCCGGTGGGATTGCATCGACTACTCCCACTGCTTACTGTGCAAACTATCCGGTGTTTCATCTCTCAGGGACCGTCTTCACGTTTGCCCCCGGAGATGGGAGCACATCGACCGCAAAGCTTGCTGGGAATAGTGAACAAAATATTCCCGCCTCGTTTTTTTTGTTTGTTCCTTTGGCCCGTTCTCACGAGACTTCGTCAGACCATGTGGAAACGGGCAGACCGCCTCGGTGATCTTTCCACCCTCTTCCAACGGGCTTGCGGATTTTGCATAATCGGGTCTCAGTTTTCTTGCCGAGATTTAGAAGAGAAGGGGGTGAACCAGCGGGTTTTATAGCCATTTCGCCTGCTGTGCGACGCTTTACAGCAAAATGTAAATGAACATGGCCGAGATCAAAGCCAGACTTCTACTACAGGAAAGATAAAAAAGTACGATCTGCGACCATAAGCGATTTCACGTCCGAGGAGAGGGATCCCGCTGCGGGATTTATTGATTTTATTCGTGCTCCCTGCCGCATTAATTATACTGTGCGCACTTCTCTCGAATTCGAGTAATGCGGAACACTTACCCTGAAAGAAGGAAAAAATGGAGTAAATTGAACGTTCGAAAGAACGATGAAATTACTAGCGAGGGCTAAAAAAGGATGGCTACCATTCCTTCTTTGCTTATTTCGTAGTTGTACCCTTCACCAGCCAAAATGGCTATGCGTTCGAGCAATTTTCTATGCATTGCTTTCGCAAAATAAACAAAAACGAGTAATTAACTTCATTTGACCACACTCATACGACTTTGATGTGTCCCACAGCTGATGAGCCTCACAGGCTGACCTTGATGAAGTACATTCGAATGACATAGCAGCGCCCTGCACATGCTTCCTGCTAAGCCGGTTAAACCAGGGGCGTAATTGTTCGCTTCGAAAAACAAGAGCTTCGCAATGCTTGGCTGGCAAAAAGGCAGGCGCTATGAAATCACAATACCGGAATGTTCATATGTTATAATATAGCTCGGTTCACTCGTACTCTTCTGTCCGTTGTTAAAGAAAAGGTAAGGAATCTGGCTACGCATTCGTTTGGCATGTTGAAAGTTCAAAGTTGAAAGTTTATTAATGAATTCAAACAAAGTTACAAACGTATCCAGCGAGAGGTCCCATGGTACAAAGAAAGCCTTTTAGTTTGTTTGATGTCTAAGTTCAAATAATTTCAAAATGATATGGATGAAAAACTAAGGCATTGTTTCCCGTAGTTAGTTCTGACCTTATGTAGTAAAAAGTTATTACGCAGCGCAAAACATGTGACGATGTTGCTTATGAGCGTGCCGGGAGAAAATATGCTTAGCGGGAACTGATGATGTAGAATCTTAGAGAATAGCATACCAATGTTGTAAAAATAAAGGGCCGAGATAGGTAGAAAGTTTAAATATATGAACACAATGCGTGAGGGTGACATTCGAGGGGTATAGGTTATGATGCGCATGACTTGCTTTTGCAGTTTTATTAAAGACCAGAGATGAATATATATGATAGGTGTTACCCCAAGATGAGATACCGTAGTTTAAGTGGCTGTGGATGAATGCGTAGTAAAGGGATAATAAAGTTTGGATTGGGAAATAGCTTCGGGCTTTAATTAGTGCGCGCAACCCATACGAAATTTTCTTGCACGTTTCAGCTGCATGGTGATGCAATTTTAAGTGAAGGTCAATGATAACACCCAGAAACGAAGTCTTGAAGGTATTTTGACAGCGCTCATCAATACCTTCAAGAGTGCATTTCCAACTAGCCCCAGTAGTAGCTCTTTTGGCCAGAAATGAAACTTGACCTTGTGACGAAATAGCGGCAGAATTGAGGTATAGTCGTGGTGTAATGGGCAATGGCTTCTGAGGGGGATGGAAAATCTGAAAACAAGTCTTAATGACGTTCACGGACAGGCGGTTAATGTGGCACCAGCGCTCAAGAAAATTAAGGTCATATTGTAGGTTATGTATGAGCTGATTAATGTCCTGGTGCGATGATATTATGGTAGAGTCATCTGCGTATAGTATACTATTGCAATTCATTAAACAGGACGGTAAATCATTAATGTAGAGCAAAAACAATACAGATCCTAGAATAGAACCTTGTGGAACACCCTTGTTAATTAAAGCTATGCCTGATCATCATTAATAGAGACTATGCGCTCTCGGTCATAGAGAAAGCTCTTCAGGAGTATTAGGAGAAGCCCAGTGATACCGTATGATTCTAGTTTGTGAAACAAGATGGAGTGATCGATGGAATCAAATTCTTTACTAAAATCTCTGTTTACTGCTCCTGAGAACATTCCTATAACAATAGCCAGCCTAACGTAATCTATGAGAGACGCTATCGCAGTATCTGTAGATATTCAGCGGCGAAAGCCGTGTTGACTATGTGTCAATACGTGAAATTTTTCAATATAACTTGACAACCTTATTTCAATTAATTTTTCTAAAATTTTGTCCAAAAAGAGAAGAATTGCAATTGGTCGATAATTATTTGGCAGAACTTGATCGCCTTTTTTTGAAGACCGGTATTATTTTCGCTATCTTGATCTGCTTGGGATAACTGTCACATTTAAAAACGAGATTGCTGATGTGGCTGAGGTCTGGTGCAAGCAATGATCGGATACTTTTCACATGCTTTCTATGAATTTTGTCAACGCCGGGGCCAGTCGTCTTTAAATTAGCAATTACGGATAGAACTCCGTCTGGACACGTGGGGTAAGAAAGAAGGAATGAGGGCAGCGCTCAAGAGAAGGTGCGCACAACGAAGAGAAAGTATAATTAGATGAATTGAAAAAAATAGTTGCTAAATGCATTCGCCATTTCCTCCGAATGAGATTAAATAACACCACCGCAAAAAATAGATTCAACGACATTAGGTGACTTGCGAATGTTCAGAAATTCGTCAAGCAGCTGCCATTTTCGCTTAGAATTCTTAGTGTGTCTGGATAACTGGTTTTCATAATAACATCGTATAGCTTCCTTTAGAAGCGATGTTAGTATACTGGAATACCTTTTATATCTCAATTTAAGACAAGATTGAAGGGCTGGAGTTTAGTTTTCTTGTACATGTTTTCTGTTTTCCTCAGAGAGTTCAACAGAGCAGTAATTATCCACGGGGAAATGGGGGTACCATATTTCATCGTGGATGATTGGGGCGATGTGCATTTATTGATTGCTGATGTAATTATTTTCGACAGCTCATGTACAGCCACTTCTGGGTCCAAGAGACCCAAAATGTATGAAATATTAGTATTAGACATGGCTTCAATATATTTTTCGCTTTCAAAAACTGCCTTCTTAGTAGACTTGTAGTTACTGCAACGGGATGATAGTGCGTATAGAAATACCGGAAAATGATCAGTGACATCACACTCTATCACACCAATCGGAGGAGCAGTGGGAAAATTGGAGAGAATATGATCAAGTAATGAATGCGAACCATGGTCAGTACAACGCGTAGGGGTGCTAATTAAATTTGCATAACCATAGCTGTAGAAACAGGTCGTGTAGTCGACGCAGATGGGATTAGTTATGTAAAGCACATTGATACTAAAATCGCCCATAATGAAGACATTTTTATTTTCGAGCGATAGTATATGGAGTATATGGAGTGCTAGTTCAAAAGCCCGGCAGAATTCAGACGCATCATTTCAAGGGGACCTATAAATATCGCCACATATAACCTTCTGTGTGTCACAAATAGATCGGCAATCAATTTATATCCAAACCTATTCGCATTTATTCACATTCAAACACAAATCAAGGCGTCTTTTGTACGCAATGTGCTTTGAAATGCAGATAGCCTAACCGCCATAGGAGTTATCAACACGGTGGGCCTATTCGCACGAATAGCCAGGAAAAGCATACAAATGTTTATCAAGGGATGATAGCTAGGTTTCAGAAAATGAGATGATGGAAAATTGATGCTGAAGGGAAGTAAGCAAAGCGTTTATGCTATCGTAATTCTTCCGTAGGCTACGGGATATGAGGTGAATATAAGGTGCTCGTAAGAAAAAAGGTAGGTGTGCGAGGAGCTGTCATCCGTGACAAATGTGATCTTTGCCGGACTGAGGTAATAGTACAGCCCTTTGTTGTATTTCTAAGTAAACGCTACGCTGTTCGTGTAAAATTTCGGTCATGATAATGTGCAGCTGAAGGATGAGCAGAAACTGCGCGAAAAAAGAGGGGGGACAGGGACGGGAAACACGTACAGTCGCTGACAGAAATCTCTGGACCACGTGTTCCTCAAACGAAGCTCACAGCTCTGATATTAGCCGGCCGCTGTAGGCCACTGTTGGAGATGAAAAAAAAAAATATTGTCTTTCACCTCGACAAGTGTGGTCTCCAGCTGCCGGCTAATATCAGAGCTGTGAGCTTCATTTGAGGAACACGTGGTCCAGAGACTTTTGTCCCCAACTGTACACACACATAGCGCTCTGTGTGTGTGCGTGTTTTCTGTCTCTGTCCCCGTTTTTTTTTATTTTTTTCGCGCAGTTTAATCATGAACGAGAAGCACCAGCTAGCCTGCCAGAAAACCCTTCTTGATGAGCAGAAGCTTTCTTTGTTTAATTTGAACGCCCAAAGTTTGCGAGACAAATTTGATGTGGTTACTTTGTTTTCATCAAACTTAAACCACGAGCTTGACTTTATTTTATACAGTGCGACGTAGTTCTCATCTTGGCGGTAAAATTCAGCGCGAACGGACGAAGGACACAGAAAAGGGGACAAAACCAGCGCTTGTTTTGTCCCCTTTTCTGTGTCCTTCGTCCGTTCGCGCTGAATTTTACCGCCAAGATGAACTACATCCAACTCGCCCAACTCACCATTCTTGTGGTTATCATCGGATGATTGCATTCTTTTTGCCGGGATTTGATTGCGTATCAGCTTGCCGTTCACTATAAGCGTGGTTGTGGTGTTGCTCTGTAGTACGTTCGGATCCACCGTACCAAACTGCATGAAACAGTGATATTGTAAATGATAATTTTAAGTGCATAATCATTCACTGTTATAAGATACTACTTGCTCTTGTGTACCGACTGCCATCTGGATGTTTAAGTAATTTTATGCAATTTGCAGAAGATGTGTTTGAACGCTGCATCGAGCTCAACCTCGATTTTAACATAGTGCCTCTCCAAAAACATTACTTCCTTGCATTTCCAGCTTTTTGAATCAGGCTGTTGTTTAAACATGAGTAGTGATCCTACTCGTGTCACTTCCAGTTCTGAAACGATACTTGACCCGTGCATTGAAATCTTTTTCCTGATGAAGTTAAATCAGGTGTAATCATATGCTATATTACTGATCATTTACCAATTTACTGTCCGATACTTTCGAAACAGAAACGGGTTTTAGAGAAAGAGATTCTTATTGGAGACTACTCGGAACGAAACGTAAGTTTAAAGAACTCATTATGCAGCATAACTGGAATATTGTCATAAAAGGAAAGCTGTGTTGTGTTGGGTTCAGTGGCGCATAAACATCGAATGCGCAAAGCTCGAGATGTTTCCTCGAAAACATGCATACCGTGTCTTTAGATCTTTACGTTAAGAAGCTGCAGCAGAAGCAGCTCTTGAAAGCTTGTAGTCGATCTGAAACCCGAGGCCTGCGATCCATAAAATGGTGACAGATGGTCGATTGTAATCTATGCGCCGCCAACTAAGTGGCTGGGCTAAAAGTGGTCGACGCTTCTGATAAACTCGATTGTTGCTCGTTCCGTCTCTAGATTCCTAACTACTTTGGGTACTCATGAAGACTCGGTAACTCCACCTCCTTCATTTCTCCTTACTCACCCGCCTTAACTTGGTTAGCGGATAGAACTAAGAAGGTTTAAGCGTAACACTGCCAGGAACAATGCTGTGTTGCCCTAGAGAGCAATATTTTCGCACCACGTCCATTTATAAGTCGCACGAGCATGCAGCATTGGCAGAGAGACGTTTCAAATTTGGCGCTCTATACTCAGATGCGGGCTGCGTCTTCCTGAATACCTGGCGGACACAAAACTGACCGCGTACGTGCATTCAAGCAGAGCGGCGATGAAAGTATTATAATAAGGATAAGAATAATAATAAGAAGAATTTATTTCTCCCATAAATTACATAGGAAGGGGCGTCAACGAATCAAATTGTGAATGAAAGGAAATGAACTCGTTCTCAAGATTTCGAGTAACTGGCACGAAGTTCGAATAGGGTGGACCTTTGTTTTTTCGACCACTGCTTCAAAAATACAGCTGACGGTATAGCATTGTTAGACACGAAATATTGCGCGAAGGCACGGTGGTCCAAATTTTTGGAGGTGTTTCAGGTCGGTTCTAAAAGTGGGTTAGTTTTCAAATTCTCGAGGTGGGCCACCCAAACTTCGGGGCTGGGCAAAGCCCATTTTGGGGTACCCCAGGTCGGTTCTGAACGTGGGTCATCTCAATTTTCAAATTTGCGGGGGTGGGCCAACCCCACTTTCAGAGACGGGCCAATTCCGCTTTGAGACTAGGTAAAGCCTGTCTCCTACCCGAGTACACCCAGAATCACCGGCAGTCAAATTCGGCCAAGGTCATGCCAAGGGCAAATTTTGGATGTCTTAATCATATCTGGGACATGCTCCATTGCCATCGTTATTCGGCAGGGCCTTCCCCAAAATTGAGCTTTGCTTTGTGCATTGTCATGCGCACCCCTTCCCTTACTAACCATGACTGAGACGTCGACGAAATCGCTCGCGGCAGGATATAAGTGCTTTCGCACAAAAACAGGGCCCACTTCGGCACCACACAGCATGCTTCCAAGACTGGTCTGTGCAGAAAGAGGGGCTCAGCAGCGCAACGCGGTATATTTGTGTGGTGGCATTCATAATGCTCACATATATGGTATGGCCCTCAAGAATCCACGACTTGGCAGGATTCAGCCAGGTTTAACAAACACTGCCGCTCTTTTCCATCTCGGAAGCTATGGCTTCAACTCTCGTACCCCTCGTCAACTGTGCTTTGGTGTTAGTTTGCACGCTGTCATAATAATAATAATAATAATAATAATAATAATAATAATAATAATAATAATAATAATAATAATAATAATAATTGGTTCTGGGAGGAAAGGAAGTGGCGCAGTATCTGTCTCACATATCAGCGGACACCTGAACTGCGCCGAAAAAGAAGAGAGAAAAGGAGGGACTAAGAGAAGAAAGGAACAAAGAGGAGCCGTAGAGGAGGGCTCCGGAATAATTTTTACCATCTGGGGATCTTAAACATGCACTGACGCAGTAGCATAGCAAAATGTAATTTCCCCATGCGTATTACATGAAGGTCCTATTATTAACATGCACTGACGCAGTAGCAAAGCAAAATGTAATTTCCCTATGCGTATTACATGAAGGTCCTATTATTAACATGCACTGACGCAGTATAAAAGTAAAATGTAATTTCCCTATGCGTATTACATGAAGGTCCTATTATTAACATGCACTGACGCAGTAGCATAGCAAAATGTAATTTCCCTATGCGTATTACATGAAGGTCCCAGAGTTAATATACAGACTTCGTGTTGTGTGACTCCTAGTGAACACCAGTGGCGCATCTTTGACAGCTACAGCTGTAATTTCATGCCTCACAGAGTTGCCGCTAGCGCTCCTCTGTTTCGCACAAATATTCGTTTTGAACGAACATTCGCACAAGTAGCGATTTGAATTCAATTCGGCCATTTTGCCATTCGATTCTTATTAGATTTGGTTTATAAAAAAAAAGCAGTATTTGTTTGCACGCACCTAAATAATGTAGCTAGATTACGGGAAACCGGAAGCGAACCATGCACGTTCAGAACCGGGTACAGCGCAAAATAAATGGCCAGCGCCAGCTCGTGAGTGCGCAGGGAGGCTCAATTCTGGCGCTGAATTCAAGCCGCGCTACGACGCGTTGCTGAGAGAAAATTTACTGACTGTAAAATACTTGTTTCTGGGTGGACCACTGCGTATCATAGCGCAGTGTGATGTTGCTTGGCGCCGGGTAAGCAGAACTCTTTGTATTACATCTCATGTATAGGCGATGGCCGCTTAAACTAAGTATGAGATTATCGTCTATTTGGTTATTCTGGTTGTTGCCCTAAAGGTGCCAGTTCCGTCACCCACCTATGAACACTGCTGTGCATGGTGCCAGCTAATCATAAACCGCTGTTAAGCATGACGACGTATACCGTCCAGCTTCGCCAAAAATCTACGAGCCCTAGCTGATGTACTGATGTGCGATATTTCTCTATATTTACCTAGCCAACAACTCTACATTTCCGCTGTGTATGGCTTGACTAAAGTGCTTGTTACTTTTCATGCGCCCTTCTGTGTTCATAAACCGCGCTTGGAGTTTCAGATAAAATCAGCTTCTACTCAGCGCCTGTTTGTATTCAATGTATTCTTCTATGTCTTGTTCTTTAATTCAGCTGCTTTTTTAAATAGTTACAAGACTTTGTTTGAATGCATTTTGTTTAA
Organism: Amblyomma americanum; assembly: GCF_052857255.1. Classification (NCBI taxonomy): domain Eukaryota; kingdom Metazoa; phylum Arthropoda; class Arachnida; order Ixodida; family Ixodidae; genus Amblyomma; species Amblyomma americanum. The sequence goes on along the minus strand of NC_135500.1, from coordinate 193,633,172 downwards.
ACTTTTACAGGCTAATGCATGAGCCGATGATGGCATCAGACCACGAGAACATTGCCCCCATCATTCTGCACAGCAAGCAAGGCTTAAGTAGTGGACATCCCCTGCACTTGACAATATCGTGGTCAAAGCAGCCGTCATCGTATGCAGCATTATGTGATTTAAGTTCCCATTTTCGGAAAATTCAAACGAGCATCGCCACGAACCAATGACCAGCACCGCCGAATTTTTGCTCCGAAATTTGAGAACAAGACTAAATATGTTCGCACTTCTAGCAGGATTCGAACCGAATCCGCAACACAGCTGCGGTCAATGATGCCTTTTTCAGCCGACATGCTCGCGTGCTTTGCGATATCAGCGCACATTAAAAAAAAAAGCCGCAGATAGTCGAAATTAACTAGAAGCCCTGCACTATACATACGGAAGATCCCTTAGGCCTCATACAATCACTTTACCGCTTCTAAATAGTGCTACCGTTACAGCTGTTGTTAGTAGCTGGCAGTTCACGTGTCCTCCGCGCATGCGGAGCTGATGGAACGTTCTAGCTCGCCGTTAGCACGCTTCAACATGATTAACGCGAAACCAACAGGGCGTTGGAAAGAAACGCAGCACGACACCGGCGCTTAAGTGCAAAGTAGCCGCGTTTACATGAATGCGACAAAGTCGACTCCAGTCCACTTTTTGAGGGAAAGAGCAGGTTTTGAGAAGGAAAGGCGTGACTCGTCCTCTACTCTCTTCCTCGACGTTTTTGCCCTTTCTCTCAAAAAGTGGACTCGAGTCGACATGAGTCGCATTCATGTAAACGGGGCTAGTGTTTCTTTCCTCCGTCATGACACATTTGCTTTAATGTTGTTGAAATATGATCCAACTATAGCCCATTTCGGTACCTTCGTTACCACGCTACCGATACTGTCAACGTGCCATAAGCTGATTGCGCATGCGCGTTGAACATGAGCGCAGCCAGCAGTCAGCAATAGCGGTAAGAGTTGCGATACAGGGGAAATGTATGTTCAAATATTCTTTTAGTTCGCGGAGGCGCGCGTACCAAGAATAATCGCCACCACCACTGACGTCCGCGCAAGAGGTGCTCCGTCTGCCTACCGGACATGTTAGCTGGGATGCATACCAGGCAGCGCGCGCACTTAGCGCGTAGAACACAGCAGAGCAAGGCGGCGCTAATGCGAATTCCCCAGAAGAAGTAAAAATGCCGTAAAAATTTCCAAACTGAGTTTTCTGTACAGTATCAGCTCAGTACGCATTGTAAAATGCGGTCTAAACGAGCTGCTTGGAAGTCTGCTGAGCATCTGCAGTCGTCCCGATGGTGGAAAGTTCAACCGCTGGCTTCACTCGGCTGCTCCTGATCCCCCCATCGTTGATGTTATGTGAACGAAACTGGTCGCAGCTCGTAACAAGAATACGAAGCTGATGATGATGATGATGGCGGTGAATTTTTATGGCGCAAGGGCAGTTTTGGCCAAAGAGCGCCATTGCACAAGGTAGTACTCATTGAACAAGGTGGGGTCGAAGACCCATTTCTCAAGGATTTCCCAATAAAGAAGCCGCGCACCAGACCAGGAGAAAGCTTGTACCCATTCTATCACCGGTGGGTACCCGGCGGCGCTGTGGATCGAACCCCGCACCTACCGCTTGCGAGGCCGATGCTCAGACCACTAAGCCACCGCTGCGGTGCATGAATATGAAGCTGGGCAAAAGACTTGCGGGAGAGCGCGCGCCAACACTTCTATGCGTGCACTCGAACCTCAACGTGGGAAAAGGTGCACAAGCAGGTATTTCCCTGCGCAGCAGTGACAAGTCAAACTCATGGAATTCTTTGCGTCAGTTGCATTGTAAGCGCGGTGTTACACCGTGATTGTAAGCAATATATGACCATCTTTTCCTCAAAACGCTTTGAACCATGTTTGGTTTAGTGAAAAAATATAATTCCTTATTTCTGAGTTCGAAAATAAATGTGCTTAATGAAAATGTGCGTCTTATTTTTTTTTTAAAAAGTTCTTTATCTCTGAAAAAAAAAAACTTGGAAAACAACAGGTTTTTCTTTTCCGAGCTTACAAAATTTCTTTAAATTTTACATCTCTAGTCAGCACACCTCAACGCCCCAGATGGCCTAAATTAAGCCCCCTTTTAAGCGTATATTTGCGATTTTAAGCACGACAGCAAGCTTTCGCACCAACTCGCGCCGGAAACTTCCATGATTCCCCCTTAATGTCACAATAATAAAGAAAACCCCGGAGATCACCGAGTGCCGGGCCACCGCCATGCACAGAAGCTCCAAGGGGCATTAATGGGGGTGATCTCCAGAACTGCTAGGTATGCCGCGTGGCATGGGATGCATAATAAGGTGGTTATGACAGGCATCACTGTAAACTATGAAATGAAATCAAACTTTCGTTTTGCCATCTCCACGTATTTAACTGTTCTGCGCAACGCTCGAGCGGGACAATGACCGATATCAAAAGTAAGAAATTAGTTCTAGCTGTACATAAAAAGCAGATAGCAAAAATTTATTTGAACTTCGTGGAAGGGGGAGGGGGATGATGGTTCCGCGCATTGACGGAGCAGCTGCACAAGGCCTCCTACGCGGGTGCTCCTGGGATTTTTCACCACGAACGACGCGATGGAGCCGCGGCAGCCTTAGACTGTGGCGACGCCGGCGACGCTTGCTTTTCCGCCTCACGAGCTCCTTAACGTTCTCACGTTAAAACAGACCCACGAAAACGATCTTGCACGGTAATCGAGACTAGGTTACAGGTAGCAGGCGTTCGCTGTGTGAAGTAAGTTATGCGGCCTCTTCATAACAATCCAGGCTGCGAACACAAGCAGAAGAAACACCAGCTTTAAGCGTTTCCCTTCGACGTGCAGGTACTAAAAAGAGAGACTGACAACACGGGTCTGCACTTTTAGGCATCTAACGCTTTTGTTCCCGCAAGGACTTTTTAGTGTGTCGGACGAGAGAATTGTCGCATATGCGCAGCTAAAATGGCGGGAAAACCTGCCGGCTGCCATTGTTTTCAGAGGGGGGAAAACCTTGGAAAAGAAATTAGCAGCCTGCCCCAAACAATTTCTTCCCCCGAAGCGCGTTCCACTCACGTCTGTCAGAATCAAAACAACGGGGAAAGTGGGGCGCACGCCGGATATATTGATTGAGTGACGAGGCTGAGAGGCATCCTTACGTGTAGGCTGCTGCGGTTATCATACACACATAACAAACGGCCGCCGCTGTAGACACGGGAGGTGCTTTTTATTTTTTGTTGCCTGCGCCGGCGTTTGTTTGTTTTGATTGCCACCGCCGTGGGAGGGCGCACTATGACGATTCACCTTGGGACCTCGCCGCGACAAACGCGACAACCAGTCGACGTGCCACAGACAAGTCGCTCCAGCGGAACACGAAGACAAAAAGAAGGGAATTAAGAACACACACACGCACAAAGAAAGAAAAACACCTAAGGGTGAGAAAGGAGGGAGAGACCAGGGGGGGAAGGGAATAGCTAGGTAGAATGACGAAACAATCAAAAAGAAGAACCACTTGCAGGAAACGAGTTTTTCTTCAGCTCGTCGTTCGCTCCTGAATTCTCGCCGACTGCGGAGCGCTCTTTCTCTGCTCTTCTCACTCCTCCTTCTCCTCCTCTTACCTGGAGCCTTCATCTCTCTCTCTCCCACTCCTTCCCGCGCCGTTATACGAAGCGCGTATCGGCGCGTTCAGCGGCAGTTCGCTAGCTCGCTCGCCCGTTCTCCTCCTCACCGGACTGGTCGAGTTTCCACGGAGAGCAGCTCTAGTCGCGGGCATCCCCACGCGCTCTGCACGGTGCGCCAAAGTGTACGCAGAGTGCCGCTTGCCATGTTCCCGTTCATCGCGTTCTACGTCGCCGTCCTGGTCGCTCAGCGGTGCGTAGCAGACGACGTGCGCGCGACGCCAGCCGTGCCTTCTTCGACGCCCAGCACGGGCACTAGCGAGCTCAAGGCGGCCTCCAACGAGTCGCTGGTGGAAGCACCGCCGCCTCCGACGACGCAGCAGCTGGATCCGGACTACGGGGAGGACGGCGAAGGCGGCGACGACGCCGAGGCGGACAACGACGATGAGGAGCCGCCGGCCAACGACAGCCAGGTGATATGCATCCCCCCTCCGCGCGGAGTCGGTCGGTAGGGCGCGAGATTGAGCCCCTCTTTCTGGGCTCACTCCTTTTGTGCACGGTCGCGGCGCTGCTACACAGGGAGCCGAACCCTGGTCGCGACCTGACTTGTGATGAATCGATGTGGTGTGCGTTAGACGCGGGATGTTTGTACTTCTGAAATTCCCAGACCACTCCGAGTGGAACAGTGGCTTTAGGCAAAGACATGAACACTCCTTACCGTAAAAAAAGGCAACGTTATTTCATGACAGCAGTCTTGTGAGAGATCCCACGTTGGGGGTCTTTGGCCCATAGCTTGAGCCTTGATGCACTATAGCAATGCTGTTTTTAAGAGTTCAACTAAAATAATTTGCATAGTCTGCTTAGTAGCGGCTGCAGAAAGACACACAGGGGCGAAGACATGCAGCGATTTTCTGTTGATGACCTTGGCAGACCTTGGCAACTTTAAGCGATCAGATAACCACGACAGGACGTTATCCACAAGATTTACAGGCCCTTTCGAACGGACACGAAGTGTCCCCAAAACTGTTGAAAAGTGCTTCTTCGATTAATATCTGGCTTTCTATCTGTCGGCGCCTTTACATACCTTTACATCCTCAGCGCGCAACAGTAGCTGTCCGTCCGTAACAGAACGCTTCCGTAACACCCTAGCAAGCCCCGTCCCTCTACAGCGCGGCCCTCGGGCGAAATGTGGCGAAATGGCGAAATGTGGAGGCCCAGAGGTCACGCGTCCTTTGGCCGGTCATGAGCGCCCTCAGAGAAACGGCGATGGAGATTTCCGCAGTCTGGTGAGATGACGGCGCGTTTGACTCCAACAGGTTGTCTCAAATCGAAAATTGAATTGAAGAAAGGTTGAACCGTAGCAGACGAAGGTAATTGAAGGTATAGGAGCAAATCTCGGGCATACGAAAGGTCCACCAAGGCGAGCGAAAGAAGCCAGAGGGTTTCTGTGCAAGCTGTGGAAGGCGGCTGGGCGGGTGAAATCTCCATCGCCCAGCCTTCCCCTTCCCGCGCACGGGGTGCGAAGAAGCCATAGCAAACGCAAAGAACTTGATTGTGCTTACCATTTGTGCTATTCACGTTGGTCCGACCAGAGACCTGCAGAACCTGGATCCTGTAACGCAGAAGACCAGGAACGAAGGTTTTGTAGTGTCGCAACAGCGAAACATATAGCTGCGTCAAGCGACGTCTTTTACCATCCCAGGGACGTATTCAAAAGACGATAACGTGGTCTTCAAGCTACTGATATGGAGTGTTCACTATATTGATGATGATGCTGATGATGTGGTGATGCATTTTTATGGCGCAAGGGCATCTGTGGCCAAAGAGCGCCATGGCACAAGTTATTTTCTTCTACTCAAGGTGGGGTCAAAGGCCCATTTCCCAAGCATTTAACGCCAGATAAACCGAGAACCAGGCCAGAGGAAAGCATGTACCCATTTTACCACCGGTGGGTACCCGGCTGCACTGGGGATCGAACCCCGCACCTCCCGCATGGGAGGCGGATGCTCAAACGATTCACTGTATTGGAGGCGAAAGTCCCACACCGAAATCTATTGTATCGTTTACTCTCACTGTTTACTGCGGTGTATCGTGTTCTGCGAAGGTAACCGCTGGGCACTTCACAGAAGAAAAGAAATGCAGCGAAATGTTATTTGGGTGCTTCGTTATTCCCTGAGTACTCTACTGCATAACTTCGCGCGATCAATTTGCCGTTTTTATCAGGGTCCAAATGTAGACTTCTAGCAGATTGCCTCGTGAAAAAACATTGCGAGGGTCGAATCCGGAACTTAGCCAGTAATCAGGGGCCCGCACGGGTCGAGCTTCTCGAAAAGCGTCCTCCAGTGTCTTCGAACGTGCTTCTGAGCACTCTTGCCAGCAGATTTCGCATACCACTCAGCCCACCGAGAGCATGTCCTTCCACGAATAAAGGCGGCGATCAAGAGGCTTTTTCTTACCTTCCCAAAAGACTCTTGTGATTGCGCGGCGCAGTTATGCAAGCTTCAGGCTAGTTAGCCGCAGTATACGTAGCAAATACTCTCCCGGCCGAAAGTGCCATTCGTAGAATTTCTTTCGGCATTGAAAATGCACGGAAGAAAAACATGTGCGACCAAAATAAAAATTTCAAGCCCGAAGGGGTTATGCTAAAGTATACCGGCTGTAGTAATACACAATATGCCTATAGTAACGACTATCACAGTCGCAAGTGGCATTCGTAGAATTTCTTTAACTCCTTCCATACAGATCTAAACTAAGAAACGGCTATTAGGAAAACGTGCGCGTCCATATGTCTATACAAACCGAGATGTGCGTGTTAGATCTGCAGCACAAATTGAGAATGAAGTAGATCTAAGTATGCCTGCAACGCTTCGAAGTAGATGTGTGTATTCCTCCATTAAGCTCGAGTCCCGTTTCGCGCTTCGGCAAGAGGCAGAATCACTCGATTTCGATATACTAGGACGATTCCGTCACAACGCCCTCTCTGGCACGGTGATAATAATAATAATAATTGTTTTTTTCGGGAATAGAAATGGCGCAGTATCTGTCTCATATATCGTTGGATACCTGAACCGCGCCCTAAAGGAAGAGATAAAGGAGGGACTAAGAGGAGAAAGGAAGAAAGAGGTGCCATAGCGAAGGGCTCCGGAATAATTTCGACCACCTGGGGATCTTCAAAGTGCACTGACATCGCACAGCACACGGGCGCCTTAGCATTTTTCCTCCATAAAAAAGCAGCCACCGTGGTCGGGTTCCTGCGTTTTTATGGAGGAAAAACGCTAAGGCGCCCGTGTGCTGTGCGATGTCAGTGCACGTTGAAGATCCCCAGGTGATCGAAATTATTCCGGAGCCCTCCGCTACGGCACCTCTTGTTGGCATATTTTCGTGCTTTCAGCGCGCATTCCAAGGTATTTATGGGTAAGAACCCACACGGTCCTCACCCTACGCAGTCTCTCGCATTATTCCGCTTTTCCAAGCATCTCAAGGAAGAACAAAAATACTCAAGACTCGCAAACCCGCCGCAAAGACTGCACGCAGAAAACCCAAAAAATTCGAGGAAATGATAAAAAACAATGATGAAAAAATTACGGGGGGCACTTAATAATGCTTACATGCTTTGAATGCGAATGCATTGCCTCATAGTGAGCTCTGTTGCGGGGTTCAATAAAGATTCTTTCATTTCAAATGGCATACCTGTTCGTTAGCATAGAATCAAAAGGAAACGCACACACTAGGTTCCTTTATTAGCGAAGAAGTAACGCAGTTTTGTGGCGTAATACCATGTTTAAAAAAAATTGGTTTTGTGGCAATGGATTGACCGCTCGCACGTCATGCAAGAGCATGATGACGTCACTGTGAAATTTCGCGCCATGGACGCCGACGGCATTTGTGCTAATGGGACATATAAGGCTTTCGCCATAAAATAAAACACCGCTGTAAACGTGTTTAGTATCTACACCTCGACTTAAGGTTGCGGCTCGCGTGAGTGGAACGGTGAGGCCTTGGACGACATCTCCGCACTGCGGGCTCCGCAGAAATCGTACACCCGCGCAGCGATCTCCATGGTATAACCGCGCTCCAATAACGGTATATTTGAACGCCTGCCTTACCCCAAGACAGCGAAGTAGGCGCAGACGTATAACTCAAGGAACCTTTCAACTGGCAAGCGCCGACTCCGTATTTGGCTGTGTACAGTCACTAATCGGGTGCCCGACGTATTTCGTTGTGCACACTCAGTAATCGGGAGCCCTACACATGCACTTAGAGAGAAGCGGAGGAGGGTGGTAAGCCGAGACCTTCGCTAGTCGAGACGGCGAGACAACCTTGACCCGGGACATTTGTTTGCGTTTCCAGCCTAGATCGTATTGCCGGAGCCCGTTTGCAGCCGCGTCTTGCGGACCCATTCAGCGTGAGAAATCGATCCAGGACCCTAAACAGAAAGGGGCAAAAATGGAGTAAGCTGCCGTCTAGCGCACTCTACTTTATAAGAGGGTATGCGCTAGAAGACAGCTTACCCACATTTTACTCCCACGTATTCGTGTTTACAGTGCTGCAGAAGGGTCAGCGGGTACACTGACGACACGGGCATCAGAAATGGGATCGCTTGCCCAATAGTCAGTCTGAACTGAAAAACAGGCGCCGGCAGTCGAGTTCGGAAAAAAATTTAGATAAAAGAAACGATAGGCTCGAACTTATTGTTAGGTTTCGTGCGGGCGCTTCCTGCGATTTAGAGCGCTGAAAATTCCGCTGTGTTATGTCCTTTGATCTCTTGTCCTGGCAAAAGATCAAAGGGCACAAGGTTCTTTGTAACAAACGGCGGATACCTCAAAGACGGAGTGTGGTCCTCACTTTGTGCAAGGTAGTCGGTAACAAATGCGAAGGGGTCTCGCTTTCGAGGAAGAAGCGAAATAAATAAAAAAATGGGGGAGGGGAACCGACGCCAAACCATCCAGAACTCTACACTCAATGCTCTCTTTCCATTTTCAGCGACCCAGCTCACAGCAACCAATTTGTTCTTTATTTAGATCACCCACTCTACATTCCTTTATCAATCTTTGCCAAAAACTTTATTTGCAAAATAACCTTTGAGCCTTTGTCAGTCGCCGCCTGTGTCTTGATCAATCCCCCGCATGGGTGCGCTCCATTTCCCCTTCAGGTCCACAACTAAATCAACGTCGACTTTCCGTAGGTCTATGGACGCTCTAAACAAGGGTCGTAAGAAAGCACTTTGGTTAAAGGTTAGCCGAGCCTGACATCAAAACTTCAGGTTTAGAACAAGGGCTTCTTATTTAAACGTGCAGAATAAAAAAACATATCTGGCCAAATAGCCCCTTTCAGTTTTCTTTCCATTCTCGTTAAACGCACGCGCCGTCGTAGCAATTCTCGTCGGGCAAATTATTACCCCCCAGTGCATCGACCTGCAAGAAATGACGCTCTTTTCTGTATAGCACAAGGCCCCTCGGCTCTTACTACCTTGATCGAAAGTGAAGGATCACTAAAAATAAATTTAATAAGGTTGATCAGATCTGTCACGTATGAGCTGACTCGTTTACATGCATTTTTAGAATGCAGTATATGGAATAGTTTATGGTTTATGGGGGTTTAACGTCCCAAAGCGGCTCAGGCTGTGAGGGACACCGTAGAGGAGGGCTCCGGAAAACTCGACAACTTGGGGTTCTTTAACGTGCACTGACATCGCGCAGTACACGGGCCTATAGAATTTCGCCTGCATCGAAATTCGACCGCCGCGGCCGGGATCGAACCCGCGTCTTTCGGGTCAGCAGTCGAGCGCCATAACCACTGAGCCCCCGCTGCGGCGGCGAGTATATAAAATGATTGTTGTGGGAGGCATGCTAAGCAAGTCGCTCGAATTACTAGATGGACAATGAGTCAAAAGCTTACCCAATCAGCGGAGTTTCAGCTCAGAGCGTCACCCCGTACCGCTTTTCCCGTTTGGTTACTTCTTTTTATCCCTAATTCTTCAAAAACTTTCCCTGTCTTTTAGGATGCCAAGCAAACGTTTCCATCTACAGTCGACTGGGAAACCTACGAGCGATTACCTGAACATTTTACGAGGAAACGTAGGGACGGAGTGCTAGGTTAGGAGCCCATTGTATTCTGCAAGCCGAGCGTGAAACCGTTCCGCGTGCTTTGCATGCATTAGGAAGGCGCAATGTGCAGCGGAGAGGCCTGCAGTTACGCAGTCCGGACACATTACACCTATCATTGTGTAAACTGCATGCAAGTATGAGTTATCCATTGCAGAAGTAAGGGTCTGGAGCTCAGAGGAAACACGTGATTCTGCTAGCGCACCACTGACCTTAATTTTCCTTCTCGCTTCCTTCTACAAATGCGCCCGAAAAGTTAAATGCTGTTGCGCAAAGGAGCGGCAATAAGAAAATACGTGCCCGCGCGCAGTGATTCTATATATCATGAGCTTTGGTAGAGGAAAAGTAGTGAAAAAGTGGCTTCAGCAGAGAATAACCACCCGCTGAACGCAGCTCCCATTTCGCTTCGTAATGCTTATTCAATGCACTCACTATTTTTAAATTAATATGCCCACGAAGAACTTTCATAACTACTCTACATTCCGGCTTCTTCACTACGAAAAAGTATTTCATAAAAATTGCACCGGAAGCCACTATAATAATAATAATAATTGTTTTTGGGGGGGGAAAGGAAATGGCGCAGTATCTGTCTCGTATATCGTTGGACACCTGAACCGCGCCGTATGGGAAGGGATAAAGGAGGGAGTGAAAGAAGAAAGGAAGAGAGAGGTGCCGTAGTGGAGGGCTCCGGAATAATTTCGACTACCTGGGGATCTTTAGCGTGCACTGACATCGCACAGCACACGGGCGCCTTATCGTTTTTCCTCCATAAAAACGCAGCCGCCGCGGTCGGGTTCGAACCCGGGAACTCCGGATCAGTAGACGAGCGCCCTAACCACTGAGCCACCGCGGCGGGGCAAATGCCATGAGCATTTCTTAATATTCGAACAGCAGAGAAAGAAAGCGGCCGCGGAACCGACGCAAGGGTCTCAGACTGAATGAAAAGACAAATTCGAACACTCCCCAGATTAGCTGCACTGCACCGAGGGAGGGGGGGCGGGGGGGGGGGGGGGGGGGATATATTATATGCGACGCGCAGCGTTTCGGTCACGAGCTGAATGCGGAAAACACTTCAGCCGTATTATTCAGCCGAACTCCCAGCATCAGCCAAAAAACACGGAAAGCCCTAACGCGAACAGTTAGTCTGCTTCTCGCCTAAAAATCTCTTTCGCTCACATTTGGTCCGTTTCACACGTTTCATAACGCGCTCAACACGCCTCGAGAGCGTGCTAAGCAGTCCTCATATCCGCATTTCTGCAGAATGTTGGAGACTAATTTGCGCAAACATTCCCTCGCCCCTCCCATCCAGATTTAAAAGCCTACGTGGGATGGGATCCGCATGTCAGCGCGGCTGTATACTCGAAATTATCGATGAATTTCTGCTTACTTTTTTCGAGCCCCCTCTGCCCTCGCGGAAAATAATCTATTCTATTCTATTCTTTACGGGCACTGTGAGCCTACTCTGGTACTCCTTGTAGTTTGTTAACTGAATATACGAATATCAAAAACACCTTCAGAAGCCGCGGCGAAGCTTTCTTGAAACTCGCAGAAAGATAAATTTATTCAGAATGTCATCCGGAAAAACCTACGCCCTTGCGCATGACGAGGTATGGAAGACTGTCACTGAATGCTGATATGCAATGCAGCGAAAGATTACACATTTATTGGCAGCCATTTTTTTTTCTTGTGTCTGAAACGGTTCATGTTTTCTGCACCGGCCTCGTGTTTTCCTGCACGAGGCGCAATTGTTCGCGAGTTAAGCGTAAATAAATAAATAAATAAATAAATAAATAAATAGTTCTTGTGTGGAAAGGAAGTGGCGCAGTATCTGTCTCATATATAGTTGGACACCTGAACCGCGCCGTAAGGGAAATGATCAAGGAGGGAGTGAAAGAAGGAAGAGGTAGCGTAGTGGAGTAATAATAATAATAATAATAATAATAATAATAATAATAATAATAATTGGTTTTGAGGGGAAAGGAAATGGCGCAGTATCTGTCTCATATATCGTTGGACACCTGAACCGCGCTGTAAGGGAGGGGATAAGAGAGGGAGTGAAAGAAGAAAGGAAGAATTAGGTACCGTAATGGAGGGCTCCGGAATTATTTCGACCACCTGGGGATCTTTAACGTGCACTGACATCGCACAGCACACGGGCGCCTTAGCGTTTTTCCTCCATAAAAACGCAGCCGCCGCGGTCGAGTTCGAACCCGGGAACTCCGGATCAGTAGGCGAGAGCCCTAACCACTGAGCCACCGCGGCGGGTAGTTAAGCGTAAGGAAACTTCTTTTTCGGTCGTTTCGCTTGCACAACGCCACAAAAGTCCTGTGCTTTCTTTGTTTAAGCGTCTTGTTCCTTGCGGACGCTGGTACTGGACTGACCATTTTGAATGAGGATACTCGGCGTGGGGTGTGGGGGGGGGGGGGGGATGAAAGCAAAAACCGCAGCACGCGGACATGCATGCTTTATGAGAACGGAAGCAGCCTACGTAAGTGCAACGGCTCATGCAAGGGGCAAGCTAACGGGCGGAACATTATCTCGATTTAGTTAAGACAGACCGTTTGTATACAGGCGAGCATGGTGATCACACTGTCTTATCCGCTGAGACATGGCGGCAACCACATCCTTATGTGATGCTCAGAACAAGCAGGTGCAACGCTGTCTTAGTATTCTCCGTACCTAGCGGCGCTGGTGTGTCATACAAAATGACGAAAAAGAGCCCGTCGAAACTTGCCGTCGTTAACCGTGGTCACCGAGGCGTAAACCTAAGATAATGGCCTCATTAGAATAAGTAACGGCGCTACGCAGCGAACCGTGAGCGTATACATGCAGGACAGAACTGCCGCGCGGCCGATTTAATAGCCTCGTAGAATTCCTCCCCATTTGTGGCCACGTGTGTAACTTCTTGATAACGCTGATGGAAGCCAGCGTTGTTTCTCGTTGATCTAATCAACCTATGGAAAAACTCGCTTACGATGGACCACCATTTTAGAGAGACTTGCATTGCCGTATGATGGACCGCCATTGTGAGACTGTTGCTTCGCCAGAATCGCACTTCTGCAAAATGGTCCAATGATTTAGAGGAATTCCCCAAGGTAGAGTAGGTTCGCAATAATGGAGTAATTACGCATTAACATCCACCCAAGCGCAGTCATACGGCTACTAATGAAAGCTACCACAAAACCTTCGAAGCTGATTCGTCCTGGAATCTTAAATTCATAGTGGACAGTCTACAAATCATGGTGCTCAGGAAAACTTCAATCCTGACGTCCGTACCGTTCGCGCTGTGCAAGTGAAATTGCTCTCTGTGGCGTATCATCCTGGGAAGAAATGGGCCGGTCGGCGCGAGTAGGGACAGAAATTCCGCCCCAAATTCAAGAAAAACCACTGCGGTATTTAAAACAAACCGTTGCTTTCACTTGAGAACCCGCCAAGAAAATTATTTTTCTTAAGTGTTAATGATCCCTTAACCATGACCCTGTGGGTGTAAGTACGCGTATGCATAAGAATAAGGAGCCATGCCAAGGGTTTGTTTCCTTTCACTGAATCATCGATTAAAGGGTACCTCACTTTAAAACATAGTTAAAACATAGTTTTATCTCATTTTAACATTGTGGGTCTCCAGATTCTTCTCTGAATACCCATCATCAAAATTTCCCGCTAATCAAGTGTTCCTTTAAGATAGCCATGTAACACCGGCGTCCCAATCATAGATATAAGAACAGAAGTACACAGGATTACAAAGCTCGCGGCTGCGGCAGCCATATTTTGGTGCAGATTAAAGACGCCCATGCTGTTCTAAATTAATCCGGAACCATTCACTACGGCGTCTCCCATAGCTTTTGTGCAGACTTAGGACGTTAAACCCCACATACCATACAACAGTATACAGCCACCAGGATTAAAGCTCATAAAAACACGAAGCTTTCATTTGCAAGCAATTTTCATGCGGTATTTTTTAGTAAGCGTAGCGTAGCGCATTGCGTGCGAGACTGCAGGCAAAAGGGAACGAGCACACGACAGGCGTCGGCTCTCAATGCCGTGCTTATCAAAATGCTTAGTGTCGCAATAAACAACAATAATCAGCCAGTCGTGCACCGCCCACTATTACAAAGTCAGTATCAGATAACGGTTGGAACGCTTATGTGGAATGTATACCAACACACGATAAAACAACGCGCTATAGTAACGACGGACAAATATTAGTCATAGCAAAAATGGGAGCTATGCATAAAAAAAAAAAAGGGAAAGGAGAAATTCTAAGCTTTAACGTGCAAAACAGCGCAGTCAGCTTGGTGTAAGAGATTCGAAAGTGTATGCACTGCGCCAGAATGAAAACAACTTATTCTACTGCTGCTGCACGGCAGGGCAGGGCAAAACACGAACGCTGTGCCAGAGTAGAAAAAGTGAAAAAAAAAAAGAACGTGCTTGCTTGTTCGGCGGAAACACGAATCCTGGCCGTTGTTCGTACTCCGCGCATTTCCATCGCCTCTGTGAATGTTGTTTGTCTCTGCTGAATGCGCGAAACAGGCTCATTTGTTTCTTGCTGCGGGCGTTCGACCCGACTGCGCGTCACAGACTGTTTTGACAGCGTCGGTGGGTTCGTGCAAAGTACGCGATGCCAGTTATTCGCGGCACAAGTTTGGGTGAACGCTAACCCCCATATCTTCTCTTTTTGTTTCAAATATCAGTGGTTGTTCTTTTCCTTGCGGAAGTTAGCCAGGTATCCGAAAAAAATAAAAAAAGAAACAGGAAATGGCATCACAAAGCGAATTTTTCGCCTAACCTCTTCCGGCTTAACGCAGGCAGACGAGGCCAGATACAGCGGTGATACGCGTATAACGAGCTGAACACACTTGAACACCGTAACACGATGGTACAGCGCTTTCCATGGTAATACTGAGAAAAAAAAAAGAATTGCGAATAGGCTTTTTCACAGCAAAGCAGCGTAGAAAGTGTTCGGTCCTTCATATCTGCGCGCTTTTTCAACAGGTAAACTCTGCTCCTTTACGATTATATAATATTAAAAACACTCGCGCGTGAAAGGAATTTCCCCTCCAAGTGAAAACAATGTAAAAAATAACATCCTGCGTGCACAGCCTCGCACATAAGCACGCACGGCACGCATGCAGTTGCGAAATGCATGCACGTAATAAAAAAGCCGTACACACGGCCAGTGAGTTTCGAAGTGCGCTCGATTTTCCTTGCGTGTATAAACGACCGCACTTGGGAGCTAGAGAGCGTGCCCGAAAATGCGCCCGCGAAAGGCGTTAGCTCGAGGACGCGTCACTGAAGCGCTCGAAGAAATGCGCTTTGTAGGTGAGGGCTTACAGGGGCGGGTGGAAGGGCTAAGCGTGTCAGCGAGATCGCGCATGCAAAATTTGTGTACGCATAACACACGCGCACGCAGGCGGAGACGACCAAGCAAACAAACAAAGCGAAGCAATGCTAACAGACGCAAAACACCCGAGCATCTGCATACCGTAGCATCCCGCACATAATTCGTCCCCTCCCTTCTCTACCGTTCAGATTTAGGATTCTGAATGTAGGCGGTCAATCGATTATGGAGTCATCGAAGTAGCCCTTTAATAGGACACTCCTACCGAGTTCGACCACTTCCTTTTTATTTTCTTAGTAGTGACCCGATCAGAATCAGCGCAATTTTTTCGAACCATAAGCTGCAAACATATACGCACCTCTTATCTGAATTCTCAATGCAATATTTTGGGCGAGTTGGTTACGTACTTCCATATTAACAGCGCAAAGTCGGCACAAAAGAAGGGGAGCACACAACAGCGCTGTTGTAGTAGTAAGTGTTTAATAAAAAAATATAACAAAAAATATAATAAAAAGGAAGTTAAAAGATTTTTGCTCACCCCGGCATCTACCATCACTGTATCGGCGGCACCTGAGCTGGGGCACCAGAAATAAATAATAGAAGGCAGTATGAAGAACCTCTCCTTCTTTTGTGCAGTCTTTGCGCTGTTAATATGGAAGTACTGAATTCTCAACATTGTGTTACATGTATCTTTTATGAACAACGAGAGATAAAAGCGCAGACAATGTAAAGAAGACGACGCAAGCGCCATCTGGCAACAATCTTGATTACATACCCTCCGGCCAGGACTGAATTCTCTGCTGTTTCAAATTGACTTCACTGCTTTGTATGCACGACAATTACATCAATTTTACTCGTGTAATTGTGGCATTCCTCTATTTTTACAGCATTAGCTGTTTAAGCGAAGGTTTCTGGCCTCCGTGTAGTAGTATAGTAGGATACAACTGAAAAAAAAAAAACAGCAGTTGATAACACCGGGCCACGGTCCACAGCGTCGTGTATTACTTCGCTAGCCAATCACAACAATAGACGAAATCAACTTTTTAATGTTTGGCTTCATTAAATATCTCAGGTGTCATAATTCAAGAGGTTAATAATTTTTTCGTTTGATTAGCTTCTGGTTTAGGCAAGAAGAAAAAGTTTTAACAACGGACTACATTTTTGTCGTGGAGGAATTCTATACGGCTGTCCTGAATGCGGGCGGAGCTTCACAGCAGACTTAAGTTGTATCCTACTGTAGTAGTAGTAGTACCCGTAGTGACCATACGACATGATGATTATGATGATGATTTTTTTTCTGGGGGGGGGGGGGGGGGCGCAATGGCAGCTTTGGTCAAGGACGGTCTTGGCTCAGAGTATTTCTCTGTGCATAAGATAGGGTCAAATATCTATTTTCCAAGCATTTCTCCCGAAAGAAGCCGATCACCAAGTCAGGAGAAATCTCGTACCCACTGTATCACCGGTGGGTACCCGGAGGCACTAGGAATCGAACCCCGCACCTCCCGCATGCGAGGCAGATGCTCAAACCACTATTTCACCGCCACTGTGCCGTTCAGCGTCAACAATCACGAGACCATCCCTCTCACATGGCCAATGCCTCGGGAATCGAGCTAGCCTTGTCGAGGACCAACCTGAGTTCGTTTTGGCCTAGTGTTATATGCGGGCAGCAACGGTATATCGCTTCCTTATTTTTTTTCCTATCCCCGACCGCGTATACGACTCCGCAGCTTACGCACGCAAGACGCCAAATCTAAACTCGTGTGGCTTAAAAATGGAGTCCGTATATATATAAATGTATACACGCCCGCCGGCGATCTTGCAGAGCTGCATTTCTTGTGCACATTTTCTTCTTCATTTTTCTGTTTGGATTCTGCACAGAGGAACGAAACACGCGCGCTGACGGAGGAGGGGGCGTGCGTCAGAAGTCAGCCGAGTCGTGACCGAATTCTGCGAGATCCAAGCTCGCACTATATACCCGCTCCATGTGCGCGTCGGTGCCATTTTTGTGTCTTTATTTGGTTTGTCCACATTTTCCTTGTTTTCTTCTTCTATTCCTCTCTCTTTCTCTCTCTGTCTGAGGGGAACGTGGCAGGGAAAAAGTGTTCGGCAAAGCGAATGATTCTGGCGTCCGTCTCGCTGCGAAAATATACATGCGAGAGATTTAAAGCTCCGCGATGCGCGGCTTCTTTTCAGATGGTACGTTTTTCATTTTCAGTTTCCTTTCATTTTTGCTATGCACTGCGATGGCGTTCTTTGCGTGCGATGTATGTAAAAAAAAAATAGGAAAAAAGTGTGAAAAAGAAGCAAGGAAAGGCGAAAAAAAAAGCTGTTAAAGTTTCTCGCTTTCAGTACTTTCTTTCCGCATTTTTAACCTATTCTAGAACTCAAATTCCTTTAATTCTGAGGAGAAAATGATAGGGATTCATACGTTAAACATAGTGAAAGGAATTGTATTTGTTCCATGCATTCCTTAAACTGTGTGCCTCCTCAAATGGTGCCAGTGCTGAGTTAACCACAAAAAAATGTTGTAGGGTATACACTTAAACTCTGTCTTAAGGGTATGACGCGATGGCGCTAATGTGTTAACGCCCATATATATGGAATTGATATTCTATGCTTTACACTCATAGATCCCTAGGAGTTCTCATACCACTCCTGACGGAGTTGTGAAGCGGTTAAGCGATGCGCCACTGCCCTACGATGGCAGACGCTGCCACGGGTGGGGCTTGAGCGGCCCAGGTCTCCCTACCCGAGCAACCGTGGGGAGGTAGTGATGACGTCACAAGGTCACTTTACCTAGCTAGAAGCAGCACAAATTCTTAGAAGCAGCACAAATTCTAAAAAAGAAGGAAATTGGGAGGGACGTACGCATCGTGTGGGTACCAGCTCACGCATCCATCCCTGGAAACGAGGCGGCAAACACCCTGGCTCGAGACCTCTACTTCCGAGCCAGGGGAGAGCCGCCCGACTGCAAGGACCTGGATGAGAGACTGATCAGCTATGCAGAAATAATAGAGAGCTATAGAAGTCAAAGGAGGATTTTCCCTCCGCCGGACAAAACACTAGGGAATAAAGAAGCTACAACATGGCGTAGACTACAAGCTGGGAACTTCATAAACCCGGTGTGGGCATCACATGTATTTAGGGAAAAGGAAATAGAGGAAAAATGCAAAAAATGTGAGAATAGGGGGACCCTAGATCACATCATTTGGGAATGTACACACTCCCCAGGGATTAAAGAAGGAATAAATAGCAAGGAAGCCTGGGAAACCCTTCTGCAAAGCGCGGACCCCGCCGTGCAGAAAAAAGTCATTCACCTGGCACTGGAGGCCGCAAGAGACCAAGAACTCTATGCCTGCCTTTAGATGCGAGGCTCCCGGCCCCCACCCCTAGGCCTGCGTGCCAGAGATGGGGAGTAGGGGAGCCTCTTCTCTGGTGGAAATAAAGGTTTTTGGAATGGAATGGAATACCTAGCTAGACGGCCCACCTGCCACCTAGGTTGCTTCCCAAGCGATTTTTTTGTGGATTTTTCGTACACGGCCAACGACACCGGCTTTTCTGCGACACGGGATCCCTAAACGATATCGCGTTAAAATTTCTGGTTTCAAGGGTAGAGGGTGCCCGGATGTCTGCAGTGCTGAAATGTTGAGACTGCAAGGGAAAGAACAATATGAACGACCAAACTTAAGCCAAGCTCTGCTGTCAGGGGTGGAAACATTGGCTGGTTGGTAGTTCATCTTAATATAAAAAGAATAGCGGTTCAGACGGCCGCTCAGAGTTGAAGACAGTCCGCTCCTGAAGCGCTATTTTTCATATATCAAGCTCTGCTGATGGAGAGTTTTCAGGGACCTTCCCCTCAGATACGAGAAACAGTGACAAAGACGCGGGTTCGATCCTGGCCGCGGCGGTCACATTTCGATGGAGGCGAAATTCTACAGGCCCGTGTGCTGTGCGATGCCAGTGCACGTTAAAGAACCCGAGGTGGTCGAAATTATCCGGAGCTCTTCACTACGGCATCCCTCATAGCCTCAGACGCTTTGGGACGTTAAACCTCACAAAAACCAAACCAAATCAAACCTTTTGGGCTTTATTCTTGCGCCCAGCCTTTTTCAATCCCTCTGCAGCGCTGTGTTCAACAGCGAGTCGACGACACATTCAGGACTCGTACTTGTGAAACTCCTGTGGACCTTTATGCGTTTGCACTTGACTTTTGATTGAGGATGCATCACCTCATCACTATCATTACAATCTGTAGTAGCCTGCCGGATATATTACCCGGCTAATATCTCAAGTCCTCGTTAAAGGGGGCTTCCAGCTCGCCTCTTTTGCGGCTTAAAGCAGAAACCAAAGTATCAAATGAAATATGCCTGATATAACACGAGAACTTTTCTTCTTTTTTTCTCCTAATTGAGTGTCTCATCAGACAAGTCCCGGAAGCCTCTCGCACGCAAGCAAATCACGAGGCATTTTTGGACGCTCGACCTCTCACCGGTTGCTACACCTGAAAAGCAGATTTGCGACAACCACTGCGAGAAAAGCTGCACCAAAGCAAAAGTGCTTGCGAAACACGTCTCGGCGCTGACGAGGCGAAGACATGTCGACACGCCGGAATGCGCGACGCCAATTATGTCGAAATACGACGCGTGTTGGGAAGGACGTATTCAAAACACGGTGCTACGCTGCGGGAATTAAATCTTAAAAGCTCGAGAACCACGGCTCGCTGAGTCCAGGGAAGGAAGATGAGAAGCATCAAGGTATGTCAAGTGCTTATGCGCGAAAAGAAATGGAACAGTAGCAAAAAAAAAAAAATAAGTGTCGTGGGCAGAGGGGGGGGGGGGGGGGGGGGGGGGGGGGGGGGGGCTAGGCAATGACAAGTGCGTGTATGAGACAAATTTACACGTTCGCGCGGGTTGACACGAGAACTTATGTCTCATCAAGAGTCAATTACTGCTTTCTATTCTGGTACATAAGCTAGCGACAACCTACGTCACAGATTTCGAGCGCCTTCGCGAGACACTGACGACACTTACTTGGGAAAGGAAGAACCGAGCGATTTACTTCACTCTCTCCCTACGTGCGCGTACACGTGCGCTCAGCTAGTGATAACGAGATTAAATTCTGCGAAGGAAAGCTGCTCATTTGCTGGCGCTCATGCTTTTATTGTGATGTACGATGCGGAGCAGCTTTACCACGACGACCGTCTGACGCAAATGTCGGTGAGCTGTTTAGCGTCAGCTTGAAAAGCCTGTATAGTGGTGAGGCAATCAAAGCAAATTTAGAGCCCTACTCTCAGTTAACCTCTGGTCTAACGGCTTGCTTAGCGCTAACTCTGCAAGTGGGACATGGCGAGAAACTCTTCCCTTAATCAAGTGAACACGAAGATCTATGCGCTAGTTTCGTTAAGACATCCTGGAGTTGGAAGTTAGAGAGGCAAGTTTTCTTCTGGGAAGTTTCCTAGATAACTGAGGACTCTGTCACCCTGTATGGCCAGACAGAAAAATGACTAAGAGAAAAAAAAATGAAGAAACACGAGCACCTTAATCTTGCATTTAGTGCTTTGGGGACACATCTTGATGTTACGTGCAGCCCAACTCCACAGCTTGTTTCCCAGTGCTGAATAAGTACGCACTACCGTAGCCAGCGTACGACTGCAGTGACGATTATAATGTCAACGCCGATGACAAAATTAAATATTAAAACTTGAACGTCTGATCCACTTAACTGCATAGAGCCGCTAATGTATCACACGTGTGCTGTCACCACATGAAGTTATGGCGCTGGCAGCTCTTTTTCATTTTTTATTTTGCTGATTGGGACGAAGGTGCCTGACGGTACACGCATCAGTACAAGAAACGGCAAAAAAAAAAAGATCTCTGCCCTTCAGTAATGGCGCGCACTAACCACATCGTCGAACAAGGTGCAGGTACCCACAAAAGCGTTCGGAACACGAAAATTACAACAAAACTTTATTTCTGAGCGGTTTCAGCAAGCATGCACGAGCTGGCGGATGAACTCAGTGCTTTCATTCGCGAACAGCACGATGCTCTTCTTAATCCTTGGATGTGCCTCTACGTAGCGAGAAAATTGAGGATTTTTGTGATTTCGGCGTTCCGGAAAGTTTTGTCGGCACCTCTACGGGCTACTCGTTTACACACACACACACACACACACACACACACACACACACACACACACACACACACACACACACACACACACACACACACACACACACACACACACACACACACACACACACACACACACACACACACACACACACACACACACACACACACACACACACACACACGCACGCACGCACACACGCACACACACACATACACGCGCACACACACGCACGCACGCACGCACACACACACACACACACACACACACACACACGCACGCACGCACGCACGCGCACGCGCACGCGCACGCACACGCACGCGCGCGCGCGCGAAGAAATACATATAAATTAAATACATATTCTTGAATATTAATAACTGATAACATGGTAGTAGTACAACTTAGTTAGAAAAGAAATGAAACAAAAAGGGATAAAAAATATTACGTTTAAAAAATCTTCATTTTATGCATCGATGCATACACTGTGATTGTGTAACAGGGACATATTAAACGCCTTAAAAGTGAACCTCGACAGCAGTATGGAAGTGGCGCGCTTCAATGCCTTCCGTTTTCGACTCGGGACTTGCAGCTAAAGAAACTAAAAACGAATATTATCCCCCCACTCCCCCAGGAGGAGAAGTTCCCTTCGTACACTTAGTTGGAACATCCTTAATGGCCGCTTTCGAGGCGCCTCCACGGGGACAGTGTTTGCACCCAAAAAGGCGGCCATCGATCAGGACGGAACGAGAGCGCGACCGATTAAACTGTCACCGCTGGCAGCCACAATTATTGGTCGATCGGCGCCCGTGGCTCGACGATGAGGATCGATCAGCCGTGAGGCCCGCGCGGTGACCGCAGCGCGCTGCCTTCCGCCTCTGGCTTCTCGGCGCAGCTCCGCCGCCAAAGTCGGCGCTTCATTATAAACGTGAGGTTCCGATATGGCGAGCGAGAGCCATAAAGTGGATCAAGCCAGAGGGAAACTTCAAGATGGACGTGCCTGTCCCGACTTGAGGCGCGAGCAGCCCGTTTTGAATGCCTATATATTCTTCCGACGTTCCTCTTTCATTAGTGACGAGGCAAATATATGCAAGTTACGCATCAACACATACGAGTTGTTAAGTGAATTAAAAAAGAAAAACGCCTATAGCTTTTCTTTTGAAAATATTTTCTTTTTCGAAAATGCCTTCGTCAAAATCGTAGCAAGTGGAGCGCGTTTCCAATATTTTTTTTTTATTTCATCTAAGAACTGACTTTTCTTGGGGACTCCAAGGTAGCGGTGGACCGCGCCGATGCCCTCATGGCATGAAAATTGCTTGTCACCGCTCCAGATTTTCAGGAATAAGGAAAGGTCGTCCAGGGCATGTCCGGAAATATGATATATGCAAAATCAATAATCCTCCTGACGCCCGCATTTAGCCACTGTAGCGGTCGCTCGCGGCGATAAGCTCGTTTTGTCTATTTAATTTTCTCTTTTCTCAATTTCTGTGACCTTCGAATGAATCTTTAGGCCCAAGATATAGTTCGAAGAGCAAAGCTAAGGGGCTCTGTGCTGCATTAATAATTCTGGATCTCTTCGAAGCCAGCCGAATTTCTTAACTGAGCTACATACAGCGATTTTCGAAAGTTGGCCACTTCTACAAGCGATAGAAGGGATCACCCTTCCAGCCGGCTTGAAGGATGATCGTTCTCGCTGTCATAAATCATCTACGCTATCATATGAACATCTTTCTATCATAAAGCTGTACACCTTTCTTTCGTAGCCGCACTACTGCTGTCATATGGAGGCGCCGCTATGGCAAAGGGGTTATGGTGCTCGGCAGCTGACCCGAAAGACGCGAGCTCGATCCTGCATTTCGCCTCCTTCGAAGTGCGAGAGGCCCGTGTACTGTGTGATGTGAGTGCTCGCTAAAGAACCCCAGGGGGTCTAAATTATCCGGAGCCCTCCACTACGGCGTCCCTCATCGCCGGAGTCGCTTGGGGACCTTACACCCCCATAAACCAAACCGAACCGAACCAACCTGTGATATTCATGCATGTTCGTTCTCATTAATTTTTTGTTTTTACTTTGCGACAGTTTGAAAGAGACAAAACCGGAGACAAAGGAATATAAATTATGCGAAGAGTGTAGATACAGCCTCGACCCAGGCGTTCTCTGTGCTTTGTGCTTGTCAGCTTCTACCAAGCGTTCATATCAGCTGACTGCACAGTGCACACAGCATCCCGCGGGGGTTGAATTGCTCTGCTGGAGCGTCCATCAGAGACTGTAATTTTCGACTGGCTGCGCTAAGCTGCAGTGGAAGAAATGTGGAGGAATCTCAGCTCTGCGATGTAGCTCAGAAGGGCATTTTGAAGGGGAAAAGATACTCAGTAAGCACTATACACTCTGAACAGAAAAGAGCAAAAAAGGAGTGAGCTGTCCCCTAGCGTACTCCCTTTTATAAAAGAGAGTGCTCTAGAGGATAGCTTGCTCTCTTTATAATCCTATATAGGCGTATTCGTGTTTACAGTGTAAGAGCGGCTCTAACAGTGCTTTCCGAAACAGCCTCGGCACTCTGAGTTAAGTCTTATGTAGGCCGATTGAGTGCCGGGGGTATACAAGCGGCCGGCCTTGCGGCTTGTAGCCTCACATAAAATAAAATGCAAATGAAGATCGGGCAAGAGAATAACGTAAAAAGTGCTCGAGCATCGAAATTATGTGTTCGAAAATCACAAGGCTCATACCTATATTGATGACGTATGTCTATATTCTATTAACAAGATAGCACGATGCCTTGATGTCATGTTGAAACGAAGCATACACACTGTCTTTTATGCTGCACAGAGCGTGTTATAGAGATTCCTTGAGTCACCTCGAGTTCGATCATAAAGCGTCACAATCGGCACAGAGACTTTCTTGGACGCCCCGTGGACGTCCTAAACGTCCACGGGACATCCATGGGAGTTTCAGTGCATATTGGAGTGCATACCGAGTCGCGGCTTTCGCGACTCCGCACCGCAGTTTCGATGCGTAAACAAACCTTTCCACGAACGAACGCCGCACGAGACATAACAAATAGGCGCGCCGAAATTGCGTCACGCACTGAATGTCAGCGACATAAAAAAAAAATAGACAGGAGAGGGAAATAGAGAGCGGTTCATACGCAGATTCCTAAGCGCATTTGCTGCACTCACGCCGCAACGTGGAAATCCCACGCGGGTTTCCGGTGCGTGACACTAAATGCCTATGCAAAACATCACTCGACAGTGATCATGATATACGGGGCTGAGCAGAGCAAAGGATTCGAGATGGAAACACGATGCAGAGGCGGTTTTCTTGCTTTTTTTTCTTGTGTGTTTGGTAACAACTCTGGTCATGTACATCGGTATATACCGGACCTGGTCAGCGTGCCCAGTCGAGAAAAAAAAAAACGGCAGAACCCTGTCAGAAACACGACAAAAAGTTTTGTCTTATTATCGTAACGATTTTATGTTCTGTAGTATTTTTGTTTCTTCTTGTGTAGTTTTCTGTAGTACTTTCCTGTAGTCTGTAGTTTTGCTACATGTCCATAGTTAAAAATACTGCAGAAAAATCTGCTGTGACAACATAACATTTCCGGTTGTGTTTTCTGACTGGATGGTCACCACATCGTATACTTTTCTTCGTGTGTTTTGTCGCTGTCAGGACCGCTAGCAGGGTGAGAAGCAGTGGCTTATGGTATAAACCGGATAGAATTGTGACATAAAAATGGCCCATTTGTGCTCACGACCGGACTGAACCACGAGCCATGATAATCTCGGGCGATGGACTCCGTTATAACGCCCCAATATAAGCGCGCGCGTGCGTGTGCGCTACATCAAGCATGCAGGTAGAAAGTTCACTCTGGGATTTATTTTTTTTAAAAAGTCGGTTGATTGCCAGCCCTTGTGTTGCATAAGCTTCTTCGCATCCTTATTCGTATATCATCTAGGTTTATGCCATGAATGCTGAATCCGCGCAGTCGAGAAACACAACAGAAAAGTTTTCCATCCCAACAAATTTTTATGCAATGGTTTTGACCAAAATCTTGTAGTAACAATTTTTGTAGGGGCAACATAATTGTGTGCGGTTACTACAGAACAGAAAAAACTACCGTTCTAAGGAAGAATACTACAAAACAACGAAAAAATGTGCCGTTGCGACAAAACTACAAAGCACTACGTCGTATTTCTGACACGGTCCTGTACTTTTTTTTTTTGACTGGGCATTCATTGTTCGTCGAGGATCGATTTCTCTTCTCGCGAGCTTTAGTTACAAAACTTCCAATCTTTCAGCCTCGTTGATGCGATTTTTCCGCCCTGTCATGGCGTCATTATATCACGCTCGCCAACTCCTTACGCCTGTTGCACCGCCTAACAATACGCTTATAGAGTTTCCCATCTGCAGGGGTACGTGCTTTTGACAATATGCTAAACACTACGATTACACGCTTTTGGTTGTCCTTGCATTTTCCTCTCCTTTTTTCCATACGCAGAGACAATGCCAACTGTTTTCTTGAGAGGCTATCTTGTACTGCAGCATTTTCAACGTTGCCTCATAAAGAAACCGCAGATGATAATGAGTCTGGGGCTGATTGTGAATACAACTATTAGACAGAACATTAAGGCGCGAGTTTATTCAAGGACGTCACGCTTCAGTGGACGAATGACCTTTATCAACGCGCGTAGCCGCAGAAGAATAACAAGGAGAGCCGTGACGAAACCAACGTCCACTGCTCATCGCCTAAGCGAACTGCCAAGAAAAATTGCTCTTTCCCCGCGGTTAATGTACTCCGCAAGAGGTCTTCATGCAAGTGCGCGACGTTCCCGAAAGCGCTTCTGTTGTCGTTGTTGTTGTTGTTGCTGTTGTTATCGTTCGGCTGATTTGCATAACGGTCCATTGTTTTACGCTTGAGCCACGACAGTCGGGTTCGCGGTCAAGTGCAGCCCGAGTGTAATTACAGACTCGCCTGTGACGCCATAATGCGCGCAAATGACGTTCTTTCCTACGCGGTTCGAGAGTTCATTTCGTACGTTTATTCATGCGTAATTCGCCTTCATTTGCATGTTGAGAGTTTAATTAACTTGGCACGCCATCAATTAAAACGCAAAATAAAGAAGGTAAGAGAAAGGGAAAATCCAAATTTGAGAGCTCAGAAAGAGTTGAGAAGTGAAGTCAAGGTCACAGCAAAGCGAGCGAGTTTTATCTCCGCGAACTGTGCCGCCGCTTGTTGCATGCAGGCACTGCGCTCGCCCGAAGGTCCTGGGCATTCAACAAGGAAACGACCTTGGGCTGCTGAAGAAACACTAGCACGAAAGAACAATAAACTGATAAAGAAACGGATCGCGAGCGCGCAATGCACACAGGCTCGAGGAACGAGAGAAAAAAAAAAGAGATATATACAAAGAGAGAAGAAAGCAGAGAGGAACGCGACTCCACCAAGAACGGCTCCATTCTTGGCGCGCTTTTTTGCATCTGCCCTTCTTTTGTGTGCGCTGGCGGGCGGTGCAGACGGGCTCGGCCTGCTTGCATCGCGGGCTTTTGTTTGCTAATGCGTGGCGTGTGGCGCGCGCCTCTTTCTGCGTTTCTTTCTTTCTCTGTCTCTCTTCTTGGGGGTTCGCTCTGGCGATGGGTGTCCACTGGTTCACATTAACGAGAACTCCAACGGCAGACAAAAGGGGTGGAAAGGGCCGAGGCAGGGCACAAGAGACATGTGCAATCACGCGCGCGCGCACGCGAAGTAATGAATAGTAACGAACTGTTGCCAGCTGCGTGCACCATAGTGTTTAGTTGCGACGAGAGAGGTCACCTTTCTTCTCTTGTTTTCTTTGCTTTCTTTTCCTCAAGGCTTCTCTGACACGCGATCCTCTGAGATAGCAGTGTCTGCATTTCGATGTGTCTTTTGCGACGAGAGACAACGGTAGGCTTAGGCGTAGATGCAGTAGCTGGAGATCGACGTCCCTTAGTTGGCAGAACGCGCGATCGAGAAGTACTAGCGTAGACACGATCGGAACGCGGTTGCGTTAAGCGTCTGGAAATGCAATACCGGATGGTCGCCAAAACGTGTGGTGAATCGTAAATGGCCACGCAACAGGCTGCGAGAAAGGTCGCAGCCTTTTAAGTTGCTGCAGGGTCCGTGGCGCTGGGCTGCTGAGCAGGAGTTCATGGGTTCGATTCAGGCTTCGGAGGCTGCATTTCTAAGGCGGCGAAAGACAAAACCCACTCCAGGGATCAGGTTGAAATGTTTGAGAACTCCACGTGGTAGAAATCAAACCGGAGCTCTCCACTATACGACCTGCCTCAGCGTTTTTTTAGAACGCAAGGATCTATTAATCAAAACTTGATCTGGTATATGGGATTTGTATGGTACCTACGATACGGTACTGCTATGGTATTATTATTGGTATGGAATAGTATGGTATGGTATGGTATGGTATGGTATGGTAAGCTGGATTTAACGTCCCAATGGTGCACACGAGCTTTGAGAGGCTCTGTATAGTGGAGGACTCTGGTATAATTTCGGCCACCTGTGGTTCTTCAACGCACACTGTCATCGCACAAGGAGGCGGACGGTTCTTAATTTCGCCTCTCTCGAACCCGAGATCCGGGAGTTCCCGGGTTCGAACCCGACCGCGGCGGCAGCGTTTCGATGGAGGTGAAACGCATAGGCGCCCGTGTGCTGTACGATGTCAGTGCACGTTAAAGATGCCCAGGTGGTCGAAATTATTCCGGAGCCCTCCACTACGGCACCTCTTTATTCCTTTCTTCTTTCACTCCCTCCTTTATTCCTTCCCTTATGGCGCGGTTCAGGTGTCCGCCGATATGTAAGACAGATACTGTGCCATAATTCTTTTCCCAGAAAACCAATTTTCATTTTCATTTCCTCTGTCGAAATGCGGCCACCGTGGCCGGGGTTCTATCCTGCGACTTTGAGCTCAGCTGTGAACGCCTTAGATATTAAAACGTTGCAGCGAGGCATTAATTAGATGGTAACGTAATTGATCACTACAATAAAATCGAGAAACGCTCGGGGAGGAGCTCTGTGGGATGGAAGCTTGCATAGGTGAAGTTCGGTGAGAGTTTGGCACCCCATTGAATTCATAGTAGTACATCGTCAGTTATGAGGAATCCCTTACAAAAATTTCCTTAGGCAGTCTATAGACTGTCCACAGACTTCTGTCTACAAAGTCTATAGACTCTATATAGACAACCCTAGAAAACAGTCTATATAGACAGTACAAATCCTATTGACAGTCTATAGACAATCTATAGATTTATGGCCATACACTTTTAGTAGACTTTTGTCTATAGACTATGAATAGACAAAGAGAAATGTCTATAGGAAGACAATAGAGTCTATGAGAAGTCGATAGACTGTCTATAGACCGTTTTTATAAGGGATGACACCGGGGAAATTCTCGCAGGATTAATTTATCCCATTTTTAGTTTCTTATTCAGATGAAATATTTTTTCCGCCTAAATACTATATTCAGGACTTAAGAAAGAGAACTTGTCAGTTTTCCAGCTCAAAATATTAGCGTTGATTTTTTGCAGGGATATGCAAAATTTCGTACAAAGTGTCATAATTGAATGAAAACAGCAACATCGAAGTGCCTCAACTTGCCAAGAAAACACCCGAAGGATCGTGGGAATAATTTCTGTTTGTAAGGTGGATATTACGCTTGAAAGTTCAAAAAAAAATGTTACTACTGGCGTCAAATTATGTCGGCACAAAAATGGCGGACGATGTGCTACGCTGCTCAATGTTTCGCGAAATACCATATACAGCATTTTATATATCGCATAAAAAAAAACAGTTTATTTTCGAGATGAAGGACGCGAAATTCACCTTAAACAAATAAATCACTGCTAGGTGCTGCCTACTCTCAGAAAAATCTGAGTTCGCTTTGTATACAGTTGTGTATATAGCGTGTCAAAGGGTTGAACACCAGTGTTCTTCGATGTGCCTTGGAACTGCAGTGCTGGGGCGTGATTGAATTTCACTGCCCCCGCCGAGATGCAGTCGCCCCGTTATCGCGCCTGCGGCTCTGTCGGTAATGTGACCCGAAAAAAAAAACAACTCCTTTACTGCAAGAACTGCGCACGTAACGACGCAGTTGGTGCTAAATCACGATGAGAGCTTTAGTCCTGGTGCTGAGGCGCTGCTTGGTGGGATGGAGGCGGTTTTATCCAATACAAGCCTTTGGGCCATGACGACTAAGGTGGCCTCATCTTGATAACAAGCGTTCGTGCTATACAGCCGCAAATACCACGCGTTACAAGAAGGATTCCGGACGTTACGACGTCGTACCTTTCGCAACAAATGCCTTCTGTTATCTTTAATACGTCTAGCTATTCTAGCTGTTGCTGTTATCTTTAATACGTCTAGCTATTCTATCTGTCATCGCGCGGTTCAATGTACGGAGGGCAAAATACTTGTCTAGAACGACCGAACTCTGCGTTCCGCAGCTTCCAAAGCCGCTCCGACCAGGAAGGCAAAAAATGACGATGAAGCCCTATGAGTTTAACTGTGCATGCTCACATCCGGACCATTTTTAACCAAATGTTATCGCTAGCTATCGCGTATTCAACCCGAAAGTGCAGTAGTAGTAGTAGTAGTAGTAGTAGTAGTAGTAGTAGTAGTAGTAGTAGTAGTAGTAGTAGTAGTAGTAGTAGTAAGTGGTTTAATAAAATAATAATAAAAAGGAAGGAAAAGATTTTGGCTAGCCCCGGCGTCTGCCATCGATACTGAAGCACCTGAGCTGGGGCAGCGGAAATAAAGGATAGCAGGCAGAACGCGTTCTAGACAAGAGTTTCGCCCTCTGCACATCCGAGCTACAAAGCAGCCAGCCATGGCGCTTTCTCGGGGCCACTTTCTTACGCTCGCGCCGCAGGCAGAGGCGAAAGGCGCCTTCTCGAATGCCGGAAGTCGCGGTCGTCCCACAAGAGCGGACTCGATTCGCAGCGAAGCCTTCCGTCGGCTGTCGACATCGCTAGGGAGTAGAAAGTTTATTCAGGAGACACAAATGAGAGTCTCCGGAGGCCTCCATTGGTGTCAACGAGGGACTTGATAAGAAAACCGGAAGTCAGCCTCAAGTCAGGGTTTCTTGCTTGCTGCGATGCGCACTGCGGAAATGGAAGCGGCGAGGAAAAAAATTCAGATGCGAACAAGTCTGCGAAGGGGGATGATCACAATCCCCCTCGAAGCCTTGCTTGCTACCTGAGAAATCATGCATGGCTTGAAGCTGACAGGGATATGCATAAAATATGTGCACCTTTTCGACGCCGCAGTACTACGAAGCTGCGGCGCTGTTGACGCCGCATTGAAGGCCGAAGAAACATGGAACGCGCTCCATACGCACCGCCGCACGCTTTTGCATACAGTGACGTCACCATGCTTTTCTTTACAAACTTGAAGGGGGTCCGTACACCTTGAAGAAGATTAGTTTTGCCATCTAGCTTGTAACCTTTTTTATCACATGATGAAAGACGTCGCATTCAAATGAGTTTAGTTTAGTTTAGTTTAGTTTAGAGGGGTTTAACGTCCCAAAGCGACTCAGGCTATGAGGGACGCCGTAGTGAAGGGCTCCGGAAATTTCGACCACCTGGGGTTCTTTAACGTTCACTGACATCGCACAGTACACGGGCCTCTAGAATTGCATTCAAATGAAGGTGCAGAACGTCTCTTTACAAGGACCCGGCCACCTTTCGGTACAATCTTTACAATACGATACAGTCCTCTGCCACTTGCATGTCGTCGTTTGAGAATGATGGTGGGTATTGACGACACTATACCGGGTGTTTCGTCTAAGATGTTCGGAAAAGAAAATCGGAGCTGGCTATTTGGGATCTGCGCACGTCATCCACTGAAAGGGACAACAATTTTCCAAAATTATTTTTAACTAATGCTCACAATGATGGTTTTCCTGTCTTTAAGTTCCTTTATCGGGGTTTAGATTTGGTTTATGGGGGTTTAATGTCCCAAAGCGAGTCAAGTTATCAGGGACGCTGTAGTGAAGGGTACCGGATAATTTCGACCACCTGGGGTTCTTGGACGTGCACTGACATCGCCAAGTACACGGGCTTCTAGAATTTCGTGGCCATCAAAATTCGACCATCGCGGCCAGGATCGAACCCGCGTCTTTCGGGTAAGCAGTCCAGCGCCATAACCACTGAGCCACCGCGGCGGCTAACTTCCTTTATCCCCCTTCGCAGGTGCAGGGAAGCCGAACAGGCATTGGCTGGTTAACCTATATGCCACGCCCTTTATTCTCTCTCTCTGTATCTCTCTCTCTCTCTTTCTACAACGTTAGCCTGCAGTTTTGCATTTTAGTATGAGCGCATAGACAGCAACTACGCAGGACTCCTCTCATGCATATTGTAGACTTGACCTCAAGACCGATATTACGCAGTATTCGACAACCGGTTGGCTTTGTCGATATAATAGTAACGCAAACTTGGAAATAGCAGGTCGATTATTGTTTCGAGTACATGGTCCCGATAAAATGTCAGATGACGATCTAGTGTTTGCATTTTTGGAACAACAGTGTCGACAGAGCTCCAAGTGTACTCTTTCAGCTTATTAACACCAATATTTTGACCCCTTCCTCCTTTTCATTTTGATTTCGTTCAGGTCAATCAATATTAAAGTCACCCTGTCACTACTGCGTTAAAACAGAACTTCCGTGCCACCTTTTATTCCGAGCTCACCCATCGCATTTCGAATCTCGCCTCTTCCACGCTTTCCACTGCAAGCTCCGAATTGCCTCAGCTACAGAGGCGACATCCCGAAACCGGGGAATATATATGGTCATGACGTTATGGCCTGAGTCTGCCTCCGCGCCTTTCTGAAAAGAAATGAAAAAAAAATCAGGGAAAAAGACAGAGCTAGAGACCTGTAGATATATGAGATCGAAATAGCTTCAGGGCTCTTTTTTGCGTCACCGCAGAGAGCGCACTAAAAAGGGGCATCCCAACTATGGTCTTACCATGCTTTGAAGCCCTTGCTTTTCAGGTCGCCGTACATCATAGGTGTCGCGGCGGAGAGCCACCAACCTCGAGAAGCAGCGCAAAAGTAACTGGAAAAAAAAAATAAAGACCCTCGACAAACGAGATGGCACGGAGTCCTCCGGCGGAAGCCGTCGAGCCCGGAAGCAAAGGTGCTGTCATCTCGACCTAAGAAATCGGCCCCGCATTCCCACTGCTCGCCGCAGAACGGCGTAGGGACGTGGAATAAGAAGAAAAAAAATGTGTGGGAAAGAGGGTCCCTAAGTGGGAAGATAGAGGACGGAGAATATACGAGCAGGCATATCGTTTTTCGCGGGTAATGGGTCTGCGCCTTTGGCCGAGCCGCATCTGCGTATTGCCGATGGCTTATTTCCTCTCCACCTACGCGGCCAAATGCCGGGGGCTCTGGGAGACGAATATGCACCGACTTGCGGGACATCTTGCGTGTGCAGATAAGCCCGCATAGCGGCCTTTTTGTCCCACGTCTCAAGCTGTCCTTTTTTCTTCCCTCGTTTCAAAGTTCACTATATTGCAATGCTCCAGAATACGAAGGATTAGGTGGCTCTCTCTTTGGTGTTAGATTCCGGATGTGAGCGAGGACGTTACGAAAGCGGTGATTTGCAACCATTATTCCTAAACTCGTTTCTTTTGTTTTTTTGTTTTTTTCTGTCATCTGACTGACGAGGATGCTTCTGACGTACTCAAAAATATGATGCGCTAAAGGACACGAAGATTGGCCGGTATACTCTGGCTTTTTCTAGGCTGACTGGACTCACCAAACAGCACACATTTTTTCCCAGCCGCGACGGAAGAATTTCCCGGCTCACATATAAACTTCAGATTGCGTACATTTGCACCAGATTCGTCTTGACGGGCAATGAGGATGTCAAGTAGTTAACATTAATATCTGCAAGAGGAGTTTTCGGCGCTACTCCTTGTCACAGTCAAGTGTTTTTACGTGAACCGATGTTCTCCAGGTTTGACCTCGCGGATATGGTTCAACACTGTAAAGGTTGGAAGCGCAGAAGCACTGTTATTCCATAGATTTTCCGAAGAAGTGCGCAGCGCCTGCGCGCAGAGTTAACTACTCGTTACCACTGCAACCAGGGCTGGAACTTGAGACGATGGAGCTTCTGCTGTGATCTTTAGGCTCCTAAGCATACAGGGGTGACGCGGGTTTTCCATGTATCCATTTCGGACCTTCTTTTATCGTTCATCATACGTCCTCGAAACATTACCGCAGCCACACGGCACGCTACAGCGAATAGACTTTGCGGGAGACCTGGCAGTCGTACACTGCTACGTAAAACCGCGTGACATACCAGACAGCGCATAAAGAGCCAGTGCCGTAACCTGTCTGGAGGTTGTAAAGATAGCAGAGATGGTGAGAACAGCGAGTCTATACAGATGGCGTCTTTTTTTCTTTTCGTTATTTCTTCCGGCGTTTCTAAAACTAGGTTTCTGTGCGACGCTGTACGTGCGATGAGGGGTGTTGCGTTAGAGACATGCAATGCCTGAACGGATACCTCGCCAGAAGCCTCTCCGCAGGTCGACCTCTCCATCCTCGCTCTCATAAAAGATCCCCCCTCTCTCTCTGTCTCGACTTGTCTCATCTCTCTCACCTGTATAACGCCGATACAGCCTACACGTCTTGCAAACTGTGTTTAGCCAAGTTGCGTCAATGAGGGCCGTGATAATAGAACAGTTCTGTTGCCGGAATCTGCCGGTTGGCGCGGCGTGGTAAAAAAAAAAAAAAAGAGCTGAGCGGAATAGACCGAAAACGCCCGCGGTAACTATCCCACTTTGAACGCACGAACTGCAGCGTGAGGGAAATGATGAAAACAGTGAAATGGAGGCTAGAGACAACCCTTACAGAAATTTCTTTAGACAGTCTATAGACTCCTGTCTATAAAGTCCATAACCTCTGTAATCCTATAGACAGTCTACGATAATCATAGGTCTTTGGCCACACACTTTTAGTAGACTTTTGTCCGTAGACGGCACGCTCCGGGAACAGCTGCAGGTTGTTTCTCGCACACCAAGGCTATAGAGTACTTTTGAAACAGGGGCTGCAGTCGCTCAGTCGCCAAGAATAGACAAAAACAGAATGAATTGACAAAAATAAATATCTACAGGAAGGCAATAGAGTCTATAATAAGTCTATAGGCTGTCTATAGAGCATTTTTGTAAGGAAAATACAGGTGCATATACTGTGCTTGATAGGATCCAACCCGCTTTTCTTCGGAACCGTACGTGGCAGCAACTCACTTCTGACGATCCTGGAAGCACCGGATTATGGTCGGATGAAAAGACGTCTTTTTGTGTATCTGCTTTTTAATTTGATGTCCCGTCTTGACGAGACGATGCTCCGAAGTGATCGCATGTGCAACCACCACGTCTACGTCGCCGGTGCTTTCAGCGGGGTTCTCTCTCTTGGCTGGCGTGCCTCCACGACGTGCGCAGACCGATTGACCTTTATCCAGGCAAACATCTCCGTCATGCCAAGGACTTCCGTTCCACGCGAGATGCGGTGCCACCCCCCCCCCCCCCCCCCCCACGCTATGACAATGACCCTCAGCGGATGCACATGGGAAGGGGGGGGGGGGGGGAATGCCATTGCGCAACCATCAAGAACCCATCAAGTCGCGCATCGTGTGGGACGTAGCGCGGCCATTCGGGCTCGCCGCGCTCACGACCCTTGTCACGCTCGGCCTGCGGGCCGGTTCATTAACGTCACGCTCGTGGACCTCAAACATTCGGGGGCAAATAAGGATGCGGGGAGGAGTAGGATGAGGAGGGGGCAATGGGAGGAAATTCTTGGAGTGCATGCCACCGTGTGCCAGTGCGATGGGCAGAATTAACGACGCGATCCATGAGAAAACAAGCTGCTTATTCGCGGTAGACTTGCGCCCAGTAAACAACTATTCTCTGCCCTGCGGTGCAACTAAAGAGAAGGAACACAATCTTAAGGCACCTGGAATCTTAGGCGTATATGCGTCTAATCTACCCCTGTGGAACACCGTGTGTAGGAGAAAGGCTTCTATATTCTCGATGTGCGTAGAGCGCCATAACTGCGCGTGAATACATGCTGCATTAGGCTGTATATCACAAAGCATGGGACAATGTTCGAAGTTGTCGAGCCTTTGAAGATTAGGGATTTCCTTCTTCGATATTGCGACGACAAAAGGGCACCATACTCACTTGTACCTCAGGTTAGATCAGCTTATACCTAACTGAAGAAAATTAAATTTTAAAACGATGAAAATGTATACGCGCGAGTGCGAATGGTTGCTTCAAGCATCTCGGTTCACACAAAAACTGCGTAGAGTTTAACAAGCATCATTGCAAAAATACCTGTGAGCCAAAACGTTCGGCACCGTGTAGCCCGCATGCAAGTTGTGGTTGGCGCGCGCAACGCGCGAATAGACAGCCGCAATTTGGCAATATTTATCTGTAATACGGAAGCTATCCAACACATTGGTAGCTTTCGATATTTTTCAACAGCCATTGTAGACCCTTTCACGACTCAAGGAGCAACCTGTTTTTTGGGCTGTGGGCAGAACATGGCAGAGATTCGCACCTCAACTCTTTCGTGTTCTAGAAACAGTTGTTCGCCACGACATCGCACAGCCCAGTGTTCAATATCATGACGGCCTGCGTCTCCTTTATGAAGAGGTTTAGGTTTATTGGGATTTAACGTCCCAAAGCGACTCAGGTTAGGAGGGACGCCGTAGTGAAGGGCTCCGGAAATTTCGACCACCTGGGGTTCTTTAACGTGTGTACTGACATCGCACAGTACACGGGTTTCTAGAATTTCGCCTCCATTGAAATTCGACCGCCGCGGCCGGGACCGAACCCGCGTCTTTCGGGTCAGCACCCGGCCGCCATAACCACTGAGCCACCGCGGCGGGTCTGTATGTCCATTGTTCGAATTCTGTATGAGTGAGTAAGCAACAATTCTGCATTTTTGATTCGTTACCTCAGTTCTTTTCTCCATAAACATCACACGCAAGAAAGAGGGTGCTATTCGGATATTCATCAGGTCATTTGCGGTGTTGAGAGCCCCGCAGTTCTAAACACCGGAAATGACGTCTCGTCTGTTTGAGAAAGCGCCCAGCTTAGGGTGCAAGCGGAGACGAGCGGACATCTAGGCACCCTGCTTAGCCCAACATACTGTTTCATCTAAACCGTT
The DNA here is from genome assembly GCF_052857255.1 of Amblyomma americanum. Lineage (NCBI taxonomy): Eukaryota > Metazoa > Arthropoda > Arachnida > Ixodida > Ixodidae > Amblyomma > Amblyomma americanum. The sequence continues at coordinate 193,596,760 of NC_135500.1, read as the reverse complement.
GCACTTGGTACACTGTGCTTGCACAGCGTGTTACACGTGCGCGCTCGCCACTTGTCGCGCAGCCGCCGCGGTGGCTCAGTGGTGACGGCGCTCGGCTGCCGACCCGAAAGACGCGGGAATTTCGATGGAGGCGAAATTCTAGAGGCCCGTGTACTGTGTGATGTCAGTGCACGTTAAAGAACCCCAGATGGTCGAAATTTCCGGAGCCCTTCACTACGGCGTCTCTCATAGGCTGAGTCGTTTTGGGACGTTAAACCCCCATCAACCAACCAACCAGCCTCTTGTCGCGCAGGCTCCGAGCCCCACGGTGCGGCGTGGCTACGCCCGACTGGCCTTCAACAACTGCGGCGAGGACACGGACCCGCTGTTCGTGACGGGCTTCGACCTGGACCCAAACCCCGTGCAGATCCCGGGACCCCTGTCCGTCGGCATCCGGTTCCGGCTCAACGAGAACCTCACGTCGCCCATCGCGGTGAGTGCGCCATATGATTCTCGTGTTCAGTTCGAGTTGAAGTGATTCATTTCCCATAAAAATTCTGGCGGGTTTACAGGCAAAAAAAACTGTTCCTCACAGCTTAACGGGGCGCACGAAAGCACTAACGAGGCACTAGGCGATAACTCACGCAGAGTAATAAAACAATATAAAATGCTTTACATTCATAAAGATGACTCAGAAAAACAAGGCCAGTAACAAAGTATACAATAACATGAAATAGACTGAAGAAGTTGCACATATTTTGAAACAAACAATTCCACGAACAATCGATTATAATTTAGGAGGAAAATTATGCCGTATTCATTACAAGACATAATTCTGCCATTCAGGATAAAGACTAAAAGGCTGAGCAATAGGCATCGTTAATAAAATCTCCAGCAACAAAAGTAACGGCAATATTCCGGCTGCAGGGCCCGCATACAGTCTCCCACTCACCTAACTTGAACTCGGTTCGAGATTATTTCGATTTCCGCTCACAGAGATTGAGCATTCTAGTTCCAGTGCACGGCAATTAGCATCCTTGCAGAAACCGTCAGGGTTTTTTTACTACAATCTGCGCCTGTTGCATGAGGCCGCTATATAGACGCGTTTTTTCCCACGTTTATAGGGTTAACGTACGAGGGTGAGAATAAAGTGTTATGAGAAGGAGATCCGATGTGTGTCGGGGAACATACCAGACCGAAGTAACTATTTGCTGCTGCCACGGTTTCTTGTACTGGCATAAAGTGACCGGGCAGCCTAGAAATACAGCCGCAGTACTTTCCCAGAGCCGTAGGTGAGGAGAATATGAGAACGAAGGTGAGGCCGACTACAGCCTTGCCCCCTTACCCTTCCCCCATTTGTTTCCCTTCCAATGCGGTACACGAGCCAAGATACATACTGCAGCTACAGTCTTAGGTCCCAAGTCAAGGCAGCGTCACAAAGAAACACCACGAATAAGTAATCATTGAGCTTGGATCGAAATCTCATTAGGGGCGACCGGTTCTTGCTTATGCCACCTACTAAAATTCTACGCGCGGCATCTTGTTCCTCGAATGGAACTGGACGTCTTCTAACCAAGTAACCAAGCAGCATGCACGGCTTAACTAATTCCCTAACGCGGTTAGTAGAGGAGCGTATACGAACCTCTATTCGCGCGCTTGAGTATATAGCTAACCTTGAAATTCAGAGCAACGACTCTTGCCACGACCGCGGCAGTGTATGCTACTGAGCACAACCCACCACACGTAAACCGTCCTATCCGTGCATATTGCACAAGTTCGTTAACGACAGCGTTAAAAGGCGCTTGCTAACATTCTCGACGGTGAGCTCACGCAGAAAGGTGCTCTGATCAGCGCTCAGCGTAAAGAATATTGCTTTAGGCGAAGAAAAAAAAAATAAGACCGCGTTTTTTTTTTTTGCGAGCGAACTTTGCAGTTAGGTTGGGGAACCTAACTAAACTGCACCTAGCCTAACCTAAACTGCAGTACGTGCGTGCATACTCTTTTATACGCCTGACCCGGCTAAATGCTTCATGCCACTCAACCGGCACCCACGCGTTCCTGTTTAATTATTCCTTGCTTTATTTTCCTTGGCTTTCTTTTTCCTTTACTTTACATCGTGGATTTCTTTTTCGTTTCCGAAAATAAAACGAGTTGGGCCTTTCAGATTTCCGCGCGCAAATTGAGCTGCCATGTACAGACATGACTCCGAGAAAGCCTAGCTAGAGTCGTGTTTCGTTGAGGCCGTTATTTTAATGAATGTCGGCGCGTTTCTCTCTGACTCAGACTGTCGCGAGGGTTATCGAAACAGCTCGATAAAGGAAACTGCAAACAAAAATAAATGTATAGTGTCGACATCCCTCGTTCCACTCGCTATATCGAAGCATTTGAATGGAATGATCATTCGGACGTTCTCATTACCTTTCGTTAACGCTCTTTTTTAACACGCCGCTGCATATCACTCCGCACCATCCGCCCTCTTCGAGGGTAAAAGAAAGCGTTCCAACTTAAACGCGTTTGCCTGCATCGGTTAACTTTGTTCGTTTGTTCGTTCCTTCATTCCTGTGTTCGCTTTGATATTTGTTATTTTTTGTTTTCTTGTCTGTTTATTCTTTCGTTCGCTTGCTTTCGCGTCCATTCCACAAGGACTTTGCACTACCGCTGTTGTTGTCACTCTCGACATTTTCGCGCCCAGGGCGCCCTTCATTTACGCCGCCCGCATACCTTCCCCAAGGCGCGGCGAAGCATGACGCTCTTCCGCAAATGGAAAATAACGCGCGCTTCGATCGAGCACCACCGATACCATCAACGCCAACGCCAGGACGGGCAGGACACACATTCCACCGTCGAGAGTCACAACACGGAGAACACGGTGCCACACACATAGAGACACATACACACGTACACACCCGAAGGCAAACAAACAGAAAGAAAGAAGCCCGGGAAAGAAGCGGGTGAGGTTGAGGAGAGAGGCGTTCAGGGCGGCTGCGAGGCGGTGCCTCAGTCGCAGCTACGGATGTAGGCCAACATTCCGCGGCCGCCGCCGAACCGGCCGCCGTGACTTCGAGCAAAAGAAAAAAGATGGCGCTGCCGTGTTTGGGAGAGCTTTTCCCCCTCTTCGCGCCGCTGTCTCCCTCTGTCTTTATTACTTCTCTCGTCGTGTGCAGAACCGAACGCACGGTAGCACTGCATCTTGCTTTTTGACCGGAGAGCAGTTCTACGCGACAGCGTCCCGCTCTGCTGAAAAACCGACGCTATCGTCGTAGTAGTGACCGAAAAATCCGGATTGGTCGAAAAGGTGGCTGAGTCCCACGTTGAGAGGCGGGCGGATTTGAAAAGTAAGACAGAAGAAAACTGGTGATTAGAAGCTCGCAGCATGACTCAAACGTCATTACGAAAAGGAAGTATATAAAGCAAATGAATTGTGCTGAAAAGAAACCTGGGGTAGTCGGGAATCGAACCACTGACCCTTGTGTTGCTAGTCAGACACGATACCGTAGCCCACGCTGGCACTTTTTTTTCTTTACTGCTTTTTTTCTTTACTCAGGACTGAGTGCAAGGTTGTGAACTATCAGTGTGTGCCCTGTGTACCCAGCAAGTAATGGCCAACGGACATGTGGAAAAGTGGTCATCTCCCTTTGTTCTCGCCCCTTCATATCTCTCCCTCCGTTCCCCTTCCCACGTGTAGGGTAGCATACCGGGCGCTGCCTAGTTAACCTCCCTGCCTTTCCGTTTGTCTCTCTCTCTCTCTCTCTCTCTCTCTACTGCTTGAAAAAAATTGCCGAAAAGGAAAATCTGAATGTGCTCATGCCACAAAACACCACGCTGCATAATACGAGCCCACAATACCCCCGCAGGTCCCCACCTTCCCAAACATCAATATTCTTCGAGGCGCACACAAGTATCCAGATAGGGGAGCCAGCTAGGCAGCTGTTCCAAGGCAGCATATACTCCCCGCACCAGGCACGTTCGTACGGCTTGGTTAAAGCGGGGCCTTGTGTGTATATTGTGTGCTCTTTCACATAATGATTGTGACTGTGAAAGAGGAGACAATGTCCGTGTCCGCGTGGGCAAGAAGAACCGCTGTCGCGTCATACTCTTAAAAGCGAAACGTAAGTGACCCCCCAATTTTTCTACTGAAATAAGAGTGCATAACATCAAGACCGCTAGCACCCCGTGAGAATTCCTCGCATCATGAGTTCTGCATTAGATTGATGACGAGGAAATGAATTCTCAATTACCACCCATACGCAGTGTTATGACTACACAAGCTTTAACTTTCGTGGATGACGAGTGATTCTTCCTGCTTATTGGCGCGATCTTGGAACTGAGGGAGTGTTAGCGCAGCGCATGTACCTCCAGCCTCTGAAATATTACACACCGATCAGCCTACTGCCGGCTCCCTGCAAGGTATTTACTAAGGTAATCGCTAATAGGGTCAGTGCAACCATAGACTCCTGTCAACCAAAGTGCCAGACTGGCATTCGTAGAGGCTACTGGACGATGGACCATATTCACACCACCAAACAGGTGGTAGAGAAATGCGCAAAATGTTACCATCGTTAGAAGATAGCATTTTTCGGCTCAGACCCAGTGTGCAGAAGAGGGGAATTTAAGGGTTCTGGAAAATATCCGTAGTGGTCGCACAGACTCCATAGTCCTTCACAGCAAAAGTGACAAAATACCGATCAGGAACGGTGTCTCAGGCAACGAAGTGTTCCGAAAACTTGATTGGGAACGTGCGTTTTTATGGAGGCAAAACGCTAAGGCGCCCGTGTGCAGTGTGATGTCAGTGCACGTTAAAAATCCCCAGGTGGCCGAAATTATTCCGGAGCCCTCCACTACGGCACCTCTTTCTTCTTTCACTCCCTCCTTTATCCCTTCCCTTACGGCGTGGTTCAGGTGTCCAACGATATATGAGACAGATACTGTGCCATTTCCTTTCCCCAAAAAACCAATTATAATTATATATATAACAATTGGGTAACCAGCGGTCCGCTGATGACGTCGCCTAGCTAATTAACGCAGAAGACGAAATGCAAAGGCATGATCCAGGGCATGGACAGGCAGAGCAGAATGACAGTTCTAAGAATTAACAAGCACAAAACTAAATAAATGTTCAACAATCTTGGAAGTGTACAGCAGTTCACGATAGGCAGCGAAACGTTGGATTTGGTAAAGGAATGCATCTGCTTGAGGTAGGCAGTGACCGCAGATCCGGACCACGGGAGTGAAATAACTAGGAGGACAAGAATGATGTGGGGTGCATTTGGGAGGCACTCTCAGGTCATGAATAGCAGTTTACCAAAAACCTCTCAAGACGAAAGCATGTAACAGCTATATCATAGATATAGTTACCAATAAGACAGATAAGAGGAAGCCTAACGAAAAGGACTGAACTTACATTGAGGACAGCGCAGTGACCTATGTAAAAGAAAAATTATATGTGCAATGTTAAAGGGCAGGAAGAGAGCACCGTATGTCAGGGAACAAAAACGAGCTAATGGCTTCCAAGTCGTAATGAAAAAGAACAAATGGACTCGGGCAGAGCATGCAATGCGAAGGCAAGCTAACTGATGGTCGTTAAGAATAACGGAGTGGATTCCAAGAGAAGACAAGCGTATAGCAGGGAGCGGCAACAAGTCAGGTATTGGTGGGTGACGATTCGGAAGTTTGCGGGGATAAGCTGGTCGCAGCTGGCGCAATAGGTAATTAATTTTGGAGGTGTATGAGAGACATTTGTCCTGCATGATGATAACACTTCCAGCACTACCGCCTACCGTGCACCACGAGCTACCAGTGTGCATGAACATATGACCCTTAGGTGGCAAGTGTAGGCAGCTGCACATGCCTCGTCGGAACAATCCGCGCGAGTGCATTTGGGGCTTGTGGTAAGCGGTAAGCACTAGCGCTGAAGGTGTACACCACGCTGAAGCTTTTTAATATCGTCGGACTCACTGGATCATGAGTTCGATTCCTGTCGCGGTGGCTACATTTCGATAGAGGCGAAATGCAAAAAAGAAAAAGAATGGCTGTGTGCTAAGATAGCATATTTCGTTGCGCTTTGAAGAAGCTTAACTGGTCGAAGCTATCCGATCGGTTGCAAGCCAGCGGACACTTGGCGGAACAGTAATCTGTTGGGAGCCAGTAGTGTAGACGGGGCGTTCATATCAAATATGACCTCCTTGCAGTAATTATCCCCTCCTCAGTCGGAGCTCACCAGTGTTGAGGTTCACCGCTAACGAAAGATACAAACCAACGCCCTTGTTAATAAACCCCGCTAGACTGCTCTCGGGCGAACGTGCATCATAATTGTTCCTTTCTTTGCGTTCCATTATTTCTCTAGCTGGGATTAGTCCGATTAATAACAGTGAACTGCGCGCAACAACCCAACTCGGACGCGGAGAACGTGTGTCATTCAAACAACCAGTCAGGAAAATCGTTCGAGCAACGCGCGACGCGGCAAGTTTTCTGTTTACATCTTTCCTTCTCTTTTAGAGAGCCAGGCTATGATGACAGTTTATAGTTCAGCGGCGACAAGAGAGAGAGAGAGAGGGGGGGGGGGGGGGGGGGGGCGTGCGAGCATTGGCGAGGCAACCTGCTTCCCCTGTGGCAACCCCTAAGAGACCCCCCCCACACACACACACACTTCGTCTTCCCCCTCTGTGCCCGTCACACGCCGAGCATTTGCTGCGGGCCCCGTTCGACGCCGGGGGTCAGCGCGATAGCGGCCCTCTCCGGGGAAAGCGGCACGTTGAAGCACTTCCGCGTGTGATCGAGCCGCACAGCCGGAAACGGGAAGAAGCAGAAAGAACAAGGTTTCGACGGCCGCCGCGCACGTGCCATTTATAACACGCTGCGTGCCCAACGCGCAGAGTGTTTACCGATGGAGCTGCGTGGAAACTGTGCCGCCAACAACGAGGTAGAAAGATAATGGGACTGTAATTCCCCATCTCCACAGCGCGCCCAACGAACACCTTCAGAGCGAACGCAGAGAGCAGAGAAGCGCGAAAAAAGAACGGTGTCTTGCCTCTGTTGTGTTTTGTTTCTTTCATCACATTCTTCCTTTCTTTTCTTTTTTTTTTGGGGGGGGGGGGGGGGACGTGTCCCACGTGCGAACAGCATGCTGGAAATGGGTGGGGGGTTTGAAGAAGCGGAGTCATATGAACGCTATTCTGCACTGGCAGCGATTCACAACGCGAATAGGAGCCGCATAGCTCTGCTAATTGGATCGCTAACTGAAAGGCATGTGGTTAGAGCCATAAATGTGAAATGTGCCGCCAACAGTGTCAAATGGATCTGTCACTGAGAGTACATGCGCTTCAGCAAGTTGCGTAACATCATCAGCTGGTTCCATTTTAAATAGCATACCTTCGAGAAACTCATGTGTCGGGTACCTCGGCTGTTCCGGAATACTTTTACCCGCATTTCACTGCAGCCGAGCTCCAACCGCACTCCGCACGAAGATATGCGATAAGAAAGAAAGTGTTTGCAACTGATTTAAGAGCAGTCGCGGTACGCAGTGAGTTGACATTTACGCGCATGTAGCCTTCATTTTAGCACCGCATAAAGATAACTTCGACCGGGGCATGACAACTCCTCCCTGGACGACTACGGGCAAAGTTCAGTGACCGACGAAGCACATTCGACACTTCGTAAGCTGTAGAATTTCGTTCACGCCGCTCCGGGCATCGTTACGTGAGTTGCCCTTTCTGCGAGCAGTCGTGACTCGCGTGACGCGAAAATTGGCGCTAGACGCCCGAAATACGTTAAAAGACGTCAAGGACACGCATGCCAAGGTGAAAGTCCTCCCTTAAACGCGCGATCACGCACCTTGAACCACACGGAACGCACAACGTGTGGAGAAAAGATGTACTACGTAGCACCACCGAGAGCGCTTTACAGTTTAGAGGAGCTGTAAACTCAAACTTAGGCCTTTTTTGGGGGGAAGTAGCTCAGTAGAACGAAATCAAGAAGTGACCTCACATCCGGACGTCTAGCGGAGGAGACCGTAGAGTAAGATTATGTACAGCTCTCCAATTTTTTAGTAACATCAGAGGAGCGTCGACCAGATGGTCGTTCAGCGTACTATGCAGGACCCATGGAGGAAGGAAAACTAAGGAAAGGCCCTCGGTATCCGAGCTGCGTTTCAGAAAGTGTGCCGGAAGTCACGCGTTTTCACAAGGACTACTAGGAGTCTAAGGCCGACGGCGCAGCCAATAGTAACGCTGGGCGTAGCGACATCATCTGCTGCAATGCCTGCTGCGCATGCGCAAGCGTGCCGAGACTGCGGCCAAGTAGGGGGGAGCAGAGGGAGAGCCAGCTTCTAAAAATGTGACGTCACCACCTCTCCCGAGTTCCTTTCATTCCTCCATGTGAGTACGCTCAAAAAGCTCTTGCTAATTGTAGCGTCGTCTGCTCGGCTGTTCTGGTGACAGGACACAACCCCTGCTTCTCATCTGCTTGCCTGCTGTAGCCTAACCCTTAAGTAGAGCAATAGCGTGCAGTTCAAATTCGGTACGGTGCTGCCAAGAGCGTTGCACTTCGAACGCAATACTGCCGCTCACGAATGGAAAAGGGGCGTGTACCATTCGCTGCGAAGTTGGCAGTCGTTTACACACAGCGAGGAACTGACGGGGAGAGATGTTACTTCGTTTTCTGGCTTGATGGAAAGGAAACAGGATTAACCGGTCTTTCGTCCTCACAACACAACGATAAGCTTGGGGCGTGGCGCGCACAGAAGCAGGAATTGCAAGAGAAACGGCCGTTATAGTCTATACACTGTAACAAATTTTAAAAAATGAGTTATCGACTGTCAGTTTGGAGTCGGCGACAGGCACGTTAGTTCGTATGTCTGTTTCTCTCAAAGTTAAGGGGCGAACACTAACCGAAGTTCGCTACACGGTAGTAGTTAACTGCGAAACACAAACAAAAACTACTGTGGAAGATAGAAAACTTTGCATCACATTCCCGCATACCTCCTGTCCAGAATTATGGTAGACTCGGTGTGATGCAGCCGTAAAAGTAAGCAGTGAAATGAGAAGAGAAACCAGTGGTTTGGTTTAGGTTCTCGAAGCGGTGCTATGCGTTCTAATTGAGCCAGAGAACGGTGCTGTGGATGCTAAACGGTGCTGCTCTTATGGTACGCAGGTGCACCTGGAAATGCAGAAAAAGCTGACCCTGCTGTTCGGCCTGTCCACGTGGCTGACGATACCGTGCCTACCGAACGGAGTCGGCTCGTGCACATACGACGACATCTGCAAGATCAACCTCTTCTCCAAGCCAGAGTGTCTGCACCCGAAGACGGGAGAGGAGATACCTTGCCAGTGTCCCTACCACGAGGTACGTTAGCGAAGCGCGTCTGCATTGTGCGATGTTTGTGGAAACTTCTTTTGTCTTTGGTGACTCAAATTTGCGCACCCTCTGGCAGGAAGAAATTAATTAAGTTCGGTAAATAACGGGTTGGCTACTTTGGATTATAACAAACCTTGCAGGGCTCTTTCCTCCGTAGCTCGGTTAGGTCATCTCATAATCTAAACATGACCCTGCCGTCTCACGGTAATCCGTTGTATGAACAAGAAAGCTAAAGCATGCGAAAAATAATTAGCACTTCAAGAGTTTCCCGTTGGAATCGCCTGTGTAATCCAAAACAAGCCAGAAAGGTAATTCTAAAACGTAGCGAGATCCTAGAGGAATCTGAAGAAATCCAAATAAAACGCACCTTTGCATCGCAGCAGCGGTGGCCTGTCATATGCGAGCATCGGCGACTTCCATCTGGAAAGATTCAGCGCCTGCATGGCGTTCACCTCTGCTGGCCGGACGTTATCCTCGTAGTGCGCAGATTCGATCGCACTTGTCTAGGGTGGTCCGACGGGCGCTCTCCGAACTGCGCGTGCGACGTCTCGCGGCGGCCACTGGGTTTGATATGGCGTGGTCAAAAGCGCCAAGAGCGGCCGACCAAGATACAGGCCTGCGTGATTTGCGCGTCGCAACACTGAGCCGCGAACGCGCATGACAAAGCACGCATATCTGTTCACGGCGTTATCGCGAGGCCTTGGAGCACTGCGAGCCATTCTGCGAGCAGTGTGGCGTCAGCGTGACGCGTTGTCGGCTCAGCCGATAGTGCTACTTCAATGATAAAGAGCCAGTGCTGGCTATACCCACAAATCACCCAGGCCTCAATCCCATTCGGCCGCGAATGTCGCAGCGTCCATGCTCGTGGCGCTATTTGCCAATTGATCTGAACCCGGTGACTGCCTCCAGGCGTCGCGGGCACAGTTCTGAGCGCCCGTCAGTCCGCTCTGAACAAGTGTGATCGGCTCTATACGTAACCGTTCACTGGCACGCTCATAATCCCTTAATCCGTTAACTCCTTGCCCGAGAGAAACTGTGATTTCCGGTCGCCCGTTTAACGAGAGGACTCAGAAACGTCTTTGTGTAAGTCTTGAGTAACGACGCTTCAGTAGGTTGAGACAAAAGGAAATATGGCATCGGTGTGTTTTCGCGTCGGTAAAGGTTGAACCCTGCAAGCCTTGGAATGCTATACGAATCGCACAAGCTTACACTGGGAACGAGATGGATGCATTGAGGCGCACACTGCGTGGCATATTGACCACGCCTAATGCAAGGAAAAAATAAATAAATAAATATCGTCGCCATTTTTGGCTTGATGCCATACGGCAGATTTGCACTGTGCCGTGTAGGTAAGCAGTAGGAGGGGAAGGAGCTAGGAACATATTTTGATTGGAAGACACGGTAACTGTCTCGGGACAACAGCAAATGTCTCAACCAGAGCGGACACGTATACATCGAGTACGCCATAAGAAAAAACACGATAATGGTGATGCGGGGGAGGGGGGGGGGGGCAGTAAACGAGAGAATTTTGAGGTAGAAACCACGGCTTAGGACATGGGTGGAGAGTCTAGCCCAGATGTAATTGTGTTCTCGGCGTCGGAGCATATGAACGTTTGCATACTCCAGGCACCTCCCTGTAGTGTCTCAAATATAGATGTTGTATAAAGGAACATGCTTTCGATTGCTAAAACTCATAGGATCAAACGTATACAAGTAAACCCTTGAGAGTGCAGTGAAATGATGCAATGCGTCAAGCGTATACCTTCGAGTAAGCAATGAATTTGAAAAGAATTTTGTCGCAGCTAAACGCCACCCCTCCCCCTCCTTCAAGTCCTCCTCTTGCCAAAACTATAGAAACCAAGGCACTTTGAAACATTAACGGATTCACCATCAGTAAGCTAACGGCCTTAAGCGCAATGCCTGTGCAAAAGCCAGATTAATGAAATCGCGTAAATTGTTCATCGTATATCATGAAAGAGCCGACGTAATTGAAGCTCACTCGATTCCTGCGTCTATAAACCTGAAGCGCGGTGGCTACAAACACGAAAGGAGTGCGGCAGAACTGGAAAAGAAGCACGCGACTCCAGTTCCTCCTCATTACCCAACGCTTTACTCGGCCCTTTCCATGACCATACGAAACAATGAATAGGATTTTTGCAACGACATGGCTATACAAAAGGGAGAACACTGCTTTATACCGAACGCTTCAGCTACACGGATAGGTGAGCTTCAGCAGGGGCGACTTAGTCATCGTGTGGTACCGGCATTACTGTCTGGCACGCACTCGAGAGTACTACAAGCATGGTGGATATTTGTTCGTTTGCTTCGACCGCCTATGGGATGTTCTGTGGGGTATGAAATGACAAGCTGAAACCTGACTTGGGGGAAAAACCTATCGGTACGCGAATTTGGCGCGCGGTAAACAACTTGAGAAGGCCTTGACCTTGCCGCTATGTTTACCATCTCACTTGTGAAAGAATGAGCATACAAATGCAGCTTGTTTTGCAGCCGCTGAAAATTTTCTTCTTTAGCTCGAGCGCTGCAAGGTTCCGAAGGATCAGACGCGTGTCCAGCGTCGTCATGCTCGCTCTGAGAGGAAGAAAAAAGCGCAACGTCGACTGGAAGCTAAAGATTGCTGGTTTTTACAATGCGGCATTCACCAGAATTCTAAAGTGAGAGGAGGTCACCCCGTTCCTTGTTTCGTTGCCTTTGCTCGTGTGAAGGTGGAGGGATATTTTCTTTGCAAGGTCACTGTGCTTATAGCAGAGCGATCGCACTCGTTGGGGAAAATATGAAACAGACCACTTTCATTTCAGAAAGATCCGCCGCGGTGTGCGATATCTCTAATTTCAAAATGGAGAGTATATGAGCTATCATAACTTAGCTACGCGGCCTTTAGTCTTAGGCAGGCAACGAGCGTATGTGAAGAAAAAAAAAAAGGGGGGGGGGGGGGACGTACAATAGAAAAATGCATTTTCCGTATTGGCTCGATAGCAGGATCAATCAATGCCTGACTGACAGCAGCGGGACGAGACACGCGAACAAAAATTAAGTAAGCAAATGACGCGCCATGTACTTGGCACCGCTGGCCCTTTGTGTGTTGTATTTCAGAAGTTCGGTAAGCTCGAGTAGTCTGCATTCATAATTTATCAGTACCACTATGTCAAATGATGTCAGATTTCAGAGATTTTTCATTATTTTATCTAGCATCTCTTACCACACGTAATTGCTAATCGCTTTTCAAGCCATACATTAGATGTCACGCTAAAGGACCACAGGTGGCTGAAATTATCCGGAGCCCTCCACTACGGCGTCCCTCATAGTGGCTTTGGGGCGTTAACCCCCATAAATCTAAACCATTAGAAACATCGCAAACATGAATACGTCCCTCAGGGCACGGGGCATCACTGAGCCCGATAATTGCCGAAAGCCTCAGAGGGACGTGCAGGGGCTCACAGGTAGAGAGGCGTGGCCGTTGAGAAATGAATTCCACCAATATTTCCCCGATTTAGCCTCAGTACATCTCACTGCAAATATTCCAACACACAGACGACACAATTAGACCAAGCACATAAGTCATGACGCTCTTTGGCTAAGGTGCCCTTGCTCCATGAAAGTCAAATCTCATTGTCATCATTCCTTTGTCTATGTGGCTGGGGGTCCCACCGTGGTCGCTTGTGCGGTGCGTCGGGCACGCGGTCCATTAGCGACAGGACGCTACGTGCGCGCGGCTTTGTATACACACAGTGTTTCTACATTGCTCTAAATATGTGTAGTGGTCACTCGTGCGCGGTTATAATTTGGACAGCATCTGGACACACACGTGCGAGCGGCGCAAACTTGGTCACATTTTTTATATATATTTTAACGCGAGAGTCAGCGGTGTCAGCGTCGGCGACCCTTTGAAGCCTCGCAGCTGGAGCTACCTAGGTCACGTGATCTTGTGGCGTCATCACAACCTGCTCAGCGGATGGTGAGCAAACTGACCACCGTGACAGGCTGCAGTTAACTTAATTATTGGTCACGAGAGGTTGCTCGCCAGGAGTGGTACGAGGACTCCCAGCGATCTATGAAGGTAAAGAAGTGAAATACCAATTCCGCATGTACGGGCATTAACCCATTAACGCTATCGCGTCATGCCCTTAAGGCGGAGCTTAGGTGTCCCCTCCAGTCTTTTGTAAGTAATGTAAATAGTGTATAAACCCCTCCCCTGTCATTTATCGCTATCGCCCCCCTCTGTACTTCATCTTGCTATCCTCTCTCTGTTTCTTTATTTCCGCCGGCCGGCGCAGATTGGGTGCTTAAGATATTAGCAATTGACGTGGATGGCAACATCTTTTTCATCCTTTCTGCACTTTCGTAATAATGAACCACGACTACTGCTACTTTATGCCCTTGCAAACGCTTTCCAACTTTGCTGTCTCAGCGTATCGACTGCAGACGTAATGCCAAATTGGGACAGAGTATGCATAGAGCTCTCGCATTGTCGGGACTTCACATTTTCCCCTCGCCAGTCTCCGCAGACAACGGCGGTGTATCACGGCTTCTTTCACAATGGAGCGGGTCTTTTCAATGCTATTCAAGTTCGCTCTGCTTCCAGTCACGCAGTGTAACCGACTGGCTCGGTCAGTGCAAAACCCATTCTGACGACTGAGCCCACGTAAGCCAAGGCATTGCTGCCCTCACACGACACCTTTGGCCGTGCAGGGTGAATGGCGCCTGAAGCCGACCACGTTCAAGGTGCCCCAACTGCCGCCGGACCTTCCCTCGTACCTGTTGGACGGCGAGTTCGTCATCAAGGCCACGGTGCTGCGCGGCGGAGAGCAGATCGGCTGCTATTCCACAGACGTTGAACTCAACCTGTGACCCCCTCCGAGAAGACCTCCCAAAAACGTCCTGCGCAGTGCAGTTCCAGTGCGTCTCGTGTGTGTGTGCTGTGTCGCGTCCCACTTCTGAGCGGGGCCCTCCGCCGTCACCGCCGCTGGGAACCATGTAGGCGACCGCAGAACTGAATGGCCCATGCAGCGTGCCGCTGCCCTGGGGGTGACGCCTTTTATGAGACGGCGAGTCAGCACCGCCGGGGTCGCCTGTCTGGGTTTTATTTTTTTTTTTTTTGCTTATCATCGTCGACGTCGACCGCCGACCTAAACTCGGCTGTGGCTGGTTTCTTCTGTTTTCCGTCCAGACACGTGGAGAACCCCGACGATGCTTGCTCAGCGCTTGCGTCTCCGCGTGTCCACCCACCGCCACATGTTAGAAACGTGCTTGCGATTGCGCCACAGCGTCTTCTGAAATGTACATACTTCTGCCTTCTGCAGGTGGCCCACCGTGACGTCTTTGTGGATGTGGCGTTATGGTACTTGGCACCAGGTCGCGGTTTCGAACCTGGTCATGGCGGCTGCCTTCTGATGGAAGCAGAAGACGCTCGTGTGCAAGAATTTTGGTGCTGCTTAGAAAAAAAAAAAGCCCGCGAATAATAATACCGAGACCTCCATCATATGGTGTGCCTCATTATTGCGCGCTGCAACTCTGGCACTCAAAACCCCATCAGACTCGTTGGATGAGCAGCTACGGAGACGGCGGCATCTCGTATGCGTCGCCCAGTATACAGTGCGGTGTCTTGCTGCCAGTCATGGCCGATATAAAGGCAAACGCTATGATCGCAGGTCATCTTTTCCATTTGTCTGCTGGTCGTTCTTAACTGCTATTCAGCGCAAGCGCAAATGCGCCTGACACTTTATTACGCCATCAAATCTAAACTTATTTCACACCCACCTTCCTTATATAAGCAATTATTTTGTAGCTAGACGGCACACAAAAGCAAACTCGCTTTCCAGATGCCAGCCATACTGAAGTTCTGTAGCAGCTGAGATGATACCTTTATGTACGGTGAAGCAACTTGAAAATTAAATTTCAAATTATGCGGTTTAATGTCCCGACCCGAGGGACGCCGTTGTGGAGGGCTCAAGATTAAATTAAATTAGAACACCTGGGGTTCTTTAACGTGCGTCAACACAGCACAGCACACGGATGCCTTTTGCATTTCGCCTCCACAGAAACGCAGCCGTCGGGTAAAGCAACTTCAGATCGTCTCTGTGAGACAAGTGACGTGGCGCTGGGCTGCAAGCAAGCATCATTGCAAGTTGAATCCCTAATTAGCCAAGCGAACTCCGGGCCCAAACTCGACGCCCGGGAACTGGTTCGGTCGGTATCTCCTCCTAAAGGAACGTGGTCCTGACAACGTTTTGTGGTCACATCCGAGGCTGTCAACCTTCGTGCATGCTACACGCAGCTCTCGTCAGAGACTCCGTCCACAAAGGTTACCGACTTCACGTTGATAAAGGAGGGCTGAAACGGTGTGAAACAAATGCCCAAACTTCGTCTTAGTCAGCGCAGAAACAGTGCCCTTCGTCCCACAGGCCAGACCCTGTCCTCCCCTTTTCTGAGCACACAGTTCATGCAGCCGGACGCATAATAAGCAACTTTGCATGCAGCCGTGGACTCGGCCTAGGTCGCCTTAATGTTGTTGAAACGAGGCTCGGAGGCCTGGCTTCAGAAGCGTCTCTGTCACGTTATGCGTACAGTATTGCGTCCTGCGTATTAAGCTGTTTACCCGAGACCGCTGGTTTCATTTCACACCTTTTTTCTACCCTAATCCAAGGCAGTATGAGTGATCTCAAAAGATCGCCGGTTCCGCAGGTCTCCGTGACTAGCGGAATTTAACCAATTCGGGTAAGCAGGCTAGTTCTTCTTGAGCATTGAGCAAAATAAGGTCTTCATCAAAATCGTTCCGAAAGTCCGGCTCTCATAGGGCCTGCATTATGCAGAATGACGGTCAGCTGCTGATAATTAAGCGGATTAAGAGCCTGCTCATAACACGCGGCTTGCCGCAAGCCCAACTCGTAGGGTAAAAAGCAGTAATGTTTCATGTAAGTTGTGTGTGTGTACAAATAAATCTAATTGGTTTCGTATGTAGATAGAGAAATGGCGCGCAAATAAATTATTATCCCAGTTTCTGGCACCGAGAAGGCAAAAAAAGATAAACAATGGCAGCATTGAAGCTTGTTTTCTTCGCATGTTTCCAGGTATGGTGACTATGATCTCCCACGTGTTCTGCGCTGTGCTCAGCGCATAAATACTATTGCTGTCTCTGGTGCGATGCTTAAAGGTGGCTCTCAAGCACCTTCCGAAGAGAGCACATCAACTCGCTCAACCACTGCATAGTGTTGCCGTGAACACCTAGCCAAAGAAAACAGTTTTGCGCGCAGCAGAAAACCCACAATCACGCACGAAAGTTGGAGCGACGTTTTTAGCGTTTTTCCTCCATAAAAACGCAGCCGCCGCGGTCTGGTTCCCACCCGGGAACTCCGGATCAGTAGTCGAGCGCCCTGATCCGGAGTTCCCGGGTTCGAACCCGACCGCGGCGGCTGCGTTTTTATGGAGGAAAAAACGCTAAGGCGCCCGTCTGCTGTGCGATGTCAGCTCACGTTAAAGATCCCCAGGTGGTCGAAGTTATTCCGGAGCCCTCCACTACGGCACCTATTTGTTCCTTTCTTCTTTCACTTCCTCCTTTATCCCTTCCCTTACGGCGGGGTTCAGGTGTCCAACGATATATGAGACAGATACTGCGTCATTTCTTTTCCCCCAAAACCAATTATTATTATTATTTTATTATTCTGGCGCGGAAGAGATGAGCGGATGAGATTAAGTTTTCGGGGATACGGTGACCGCAGTTGGCAAACGACCGGGTTATTGGAAAGACATGGCAGAGGCCTTTGCCCTGCAGTGGGCCGTAGTCAGGCTTATGATGATGATGATGGTGATTATGATGATGACCCCCCTCCGTCACACCGCTCCTGCGTATATCAGTTCAGATATGGCTGTTGGTTAGATTCTTTCAGACGTCAGGCAGCTACTATGGCCGCGACCAATAAGCGGCGTAGCTCAGACGTGTCAGGAAGCTCCGCCCCCGGCGGTGGGGTCGACGGAGGAGCGCCGACCTTTCAGCGTGGAGTAAGTGACAAGAGGAGAAGGAAAGGCGCGAAGACGTTGAAATTCAAATTTTGACTGCACATAACTATGCTTCTACAAAGCGCATCAAATATATATATATATATATATATATATATATATATATATATATATATATATATATATATATATATTGCTGGAGGGCATTCGTAAAGCGGCGTCCTATAACATCCCGGGTATGCCATAACTTCATTAGCCCCTTTAAAAAAGCACTGCTTTTGCCGTGCACTGGCGCGAAACTACGTATTTTGCCTCTCGTGGCGCAGACAGTGAAGTTCGTTTTTAGAAGGCAGAATGAAGACCTTAACCAATTGTCATATAATTGTACAGGACCATAGAGCCAAATTAACATGACTCTACACGAAGACGCTTGTAGCAACCTCGTCAAAACAGCACTGTCACCGGCACTACCACGGTAGTTTATGTAATACCAGTCAATACACGCGAAAACAAAGCTGTGCAGCTCGGAGCCATACTTTCGTTCTTGCTTCATACACTACGCCCGTAAGTGGCAACCCGGTGAAAACTATATATGCACGCATCTGATGCTGCCGCAGTCACTGTATCGCTGGACTGCATAAGCGCAGAAAAGGGCATTTCTCTGTTACGAATTGTTTAGCAGGGGCTTCTGAACCTGCACTTTTCATGCATTTCAGTCCTCGGCGACTTTGTACGCGAACTTTGCTCACTTAATAGGGATTCATTTCGCTTGCGCGAGACAGCGAAGTGGGCGCTTGTTGAGATATCACAGTTTTCTTGTCCACTTCATTTTGTACAAGTCAGTCAAGAAATAAGATATTATATACAGTTCGTGAGCGTATATATAACTGGCTCTTTGTTTACTTTTTATTCGTAGAATAATTTGATAAGACATGCCTATACGCATAAAATACAAGCTAATTGACGTATGTCATTGGTTCGCCACGACTTTATAGGTTTTTCTTCATTACAGTGTCCTTAGTCGGCTCGAAGCGACAAATTTTGCGTAGCACGCTCAAATTTTGCTTCCTTGCTCACTTACGCGAGAAAAAATCAATAAAGAATATCAGCTTATTTCCTGCGTCCTTGATGTTGTCTTCGATTTTTCTTACCAACGCTGTCAACAGCGCTTTGCAAAGCAGCCACTGCGCACTGGAAAGCTCAACAAGCACACCCATTTTCTCGCGAAATAATATATCATGACTCTTATGGAGGAAACAAAAATTATGGGGACGTTTTTGTGGAATGCAACAGCATTACCAGCAACGTTGCTTCTACATGTTTCTACGTCCATATCAGTTCTTTCACCACATATACAATATGCATGCATGGTCACTGTCATCGTGTCTTTATTGACACACACATAATCATGCACTGTGTATGCCTACGCCCAATTCCTCTTTATACGTCTCTTCTATGTCTTCGTCCATGTCGCTAGCCGAGATACCGTCGACAACTACCAAAACCCAAGCGGTTCCAACGTGCTCGTCTCTCGTTTTCCCGGTTGTACGGGAAAGAGCGAGACCAGCGCCGTGGTCACGTGGTCTTGTGACGTCACCGCCCTCGCGACCGATAAGCTACTTTTGTTGCTAGAGCAGGACGCCAAATCGCATGATGTGAAGTGCCACAGTGGGCAGGTGTCCATTTAATTTGATTAAATTAATTTAATTACCACCTGTTACGGTGGGTAGATTGCTCAAAACCCAGTGGGCAGGTTGTGATAGCATTACAAGGTCACGTGAACTCATCGCCCTTTCGATCAATCAGTGACTTTTGTGACTAACGGAGGCGAAATCGCGTGATGTGAAGATATCTCATTAAAACGTGACGCTGCCGGCGGAGGCAGCGCCGAGAAATTCTCAACAGCCATAAAAGAGCACCTGTTAAGTGTAAGTGCTTTAATGCTGCAATGTAAGGATGGGAGTAAGTGGGTGACCTCATGTCTATAGCGCACTAACACCGCCCTGTCGCACAAAGGAAGCGAAATTTTTAGGCAGGTTCTCCATTTTAGATACAATGCTTGTGCTGGGGCGAAGACACACAGACATACAACTTGGCATGGCAGTTGCACTGTGCCAGTTACAAAGCAGCTGAGTGAATCTTTCATAGGAGGGCATAGTTGCAGGCCAGTTGATGGGGGATTATGAAGAACAAAAATCGAAAAAAAAACGGGACCGCCCCGTGTTGCCGCCTGTCTCTGTCTCGTCTTTTCTTGCGGTTCTTGTTCTTCAATATTTCACTATTTCTTCCATACCACACCGCTGCAGTGCTATAAACAAGCATGTTGACGACTGTAACACTTGCTACTAAAGCAAGATTTGAGTAACCGGTGGGACAATAAATTTACTTTGAACTTCACTTCACAGTGTGTAATGAATGATCAAGAGCGTTTGAACCCTTCCAGCCCAGTGTTTGCAATCGACATGGACTTGACACATGAACGTTTGTCCACGTCCCTTGGCGCACAATTATGTTTGTGCGACAAGAGTAACATCTTGATTAACCTGAGCGTAAATTAAGCTTATGGCAGCAATTAGCGCGCATGAAAAACCTTGACGCAGTTTATTTCTGGTTTCAGTCGCCTCAAGCACGGATCTCCTTTCTACATCTGTTGTTGTTGTTGGCCGTACAAAAGATGGCACATACCATCTATACTAATTCTGCATGTTCTGCACCCTATACTTCTGAAAACCCACACCGGGACGTTTTCACACGGAGACAAATATCAGAGGTCGAATTTGACCTCTTTAAATAAGAAACTCAAATAATTTCATAAGCAAGCCTTCCCTAGCTTCGCCTCCAAGACACACTAACCACCAAGTCCTGATGTCCTCTATAGATGACATGTAAAGAATGGTGCGCTACGTTTATTATTATTGTCAGGCAAGCCGGTTTTACTTCGGTTGTTGTCTCCTGTAATGTAGAAAAATGTACAAAGTAATTAGCACACCAAACAAGTAGTTAGGGAATAGAGAGAATCAGAGCGAGCACATCCCATGACATGCTCGACATGCTCTACATGCATGACATGCTCGATTTTTGTCGTGCGCCATCTTCCTCGTCGTTTTCACCCAATACGCGAAAGTTTGAAAAGTAGCTCACATGTAAATTAGGTGCTCCTTCTGCGCAGTTTTAACTTTGTCTCAGTGACTCCCATGAATAAATTGTTTAAAAATATTGGGCGTTAGTATACACATATGAAACCAGCTGGGCCGAAAGCGTTAAATAATGAATTAATAGCGATAAATAAGCTTTCAGCGACAGTTCACCTATCTAAACTTTTGCTTTCGTAAGTACTGCCGTCATCGCATTTCCTGAATCTATGAAAGTTTTCGAAAGCCGTAGTTTGAGCGCATGAACGTCATAGTTTCTTTCAGGTTTGGAAAAAAGCTTCCACTGAAAAGTTTCGCAATGCATAATATTCTTTTGGATTTCGGCCGAAAGGAATACTGAAGGTCTCTAGCCTTCCGGAGGTTCGGTGCAAACAGGCGCGAGTACACATCATTGAAGACGGCACACTCGGAAAAGAAACTGAGCGTAAAATCTGAAATTTTCCATCAACAATTACCTCGAAAGAACTGTAAACACGAAGGAATCGAAAAGAGATGCTTATCGCGGATGCAGCAAGAAATCCACTGCGGCCACGCACGGAGCAGGCATCGAGAGAAGACGACGTGAACTACGGCTCACGCCCGAAATATCAGAATTTAAATTCGCATAATTTGTTCTCGCGTAGCCTTCAAACTGGCTCGAAGCGTTGTAAATAAGAAACGATGCTGCTACGACAGTCGACAGGAGGAAAAAACAAACAAAAAGGTTGCACGCCCGAACGCTCCGCGAGACTTTTGAGGGAAGAGAAGCGGATCAGCAGCCGACGACGACAAAGACGTCGGAGAGCGGCGGCTCGAGGCGCGAGCTTGCTGCGGTAGAGCCTCGCTGCGCGACACGCACCTCGGGACAGCCGCCGTTCCTCGCCCGAGCCCGTTCCGCAGCGACCACACGAACGGCAGTACTCGGAGCCAGGACCTCGTCGCGACTGCCCACCACTGGACATGGACCGCCTTCGCTCCATCCGGCCGGTCTCATGAGCACCCGCAGCGAGGGGTTCGGACTGCGCAGCTTATTCTCGGCACCCGGAACGAGGACGTGAGTGCGGCTTGAACACACTCCGTGGGCCGGTTTTCTGGCAGCGCTGAACTGAGGCAGTGCATGCTGAAACTGGGCACAAGGGGCTCATGCGACATTTGCCCGTGCGGGTCTCGTAGCATACGTGCCTCAGGCCAGGGTCTATGCGGTCGCGAAACGCCAATACGTAATACTCTGTTCAACGAATGGCCACGAGGTAGCAGAAACGACCGGCGACGTTCAGCCATGCACGGGCACAGCGTTAATGTTTTCAGCATGCTGGGCCTTTTGTCTATTTTCATCCGTGATGTGGATGGACACTGCCGACTGGATGCAACGCGCCCCCCCCCCCTCCCCCCCGCTAGCTAAGGCACTTGATACGTCGAAATGAAAAGACGAGTTTCTAAAGGACGACTGGCCTAATTCTGCTATTGACACATTAGTCTTTTTTCTTTGTTTAATTAATTTCATAATTACAGGATCACAGCAGTGGTGCAGAGTGAATGTCCAAATAACAAGCTACAACTTAAATCTCCAAAACATTTAATTTTCGGGAGCTTTTTTCTCTGATGTATAGTACCTATCCCCCTTATCCTTTCTACCTGACCCCTCACCTCTTTCATTTCATTTCTCTATTCTGCCTGCTATCCTTTATTTCCGCTGCCACAGCTCAGGTGCTTCAGTATCGATGGCAGATGCCGGGGCTAGCAAAAAATCTTTGCCTTCCTTTTTATTATTACTTTAGCAATAAACCACTACCACTACTACTTTTTTCTTGGTGGGTACAAAGCACTGGACTTTGTGGCTGCGAAGCGAATGCATCCTAACCACTTCTCGTGCGGATTTTGCTCTTGTGCATTATAAATACGTACCCCCTCTGCGGTGCTCCTCGCGGGAGTTGCCGCTATAGACCTCCGTTCTGCCATTTTATGAGGACGCCATTCTCTGCATGACCTGCGAGAAGCGAGACAATGAGAGAAGGCTTAGCTGACGAGCCCTCTCGTCGCAGGTCACGCCTTGAAGATGTTGTCCGACGAACTAAACGTGATCAACGAGGAGGAGAAAGGGCGCGGACTGACCAAGAACAAGATGTTCGTGACGGCGGGCGCCGTCGGCGCCTGCGTCGTGGTTCTGATGCTGCTATCGGTCGCCTCGGTCGGATCCAAGAAAGGAAGCGACGAGATGGGATTCGCCAACAGGCAGATCAACGTCGCCGGAACGTGCAGGTGCGCTTACCCGTCCTCTTCTGTAGTGTGCGAGACAGACTGACTTTCCACCAAAACCGATTGAACGCAAGGCCTCAACTTATAAATACCCCGAAGGCAGAGTATCGGACAACCGTCGCTTTAGCTCAGTTGGTAGAGCACCGGACGCGAAATTGGGAGGTCGTGGGTTCGGATCCCACCAGCCGCATGTGGTTGTTTTTTCTTCTGCTTTATAATCAATTATCTTTTAAAATAATTACTCTATTAACCTGCAATTACTGAAGGCAAAAAAAAATTCCTTATGCTCCTTGATTTCGTGTCGGCTTCCGTCACGTGTGTTCATAGAGCCGCACCACATCCCTCCGTTGAAACACAGGGGAAAGTTCCAGCCGTGATTATTATTTTACTAGATCGTTACACAATTACATAATGCAGAAAGAAGTTATACCCACCTGCATGACCACCCCTCCCAGCACCTTCAGCTGTCCCAATGCACTGCCGGGGCCTTTTAAAAATTTAATGACTAATCATTATTTAATGACTATTTATTATTTTCTGACTAATCATCATTTTAATGACTAATCATTATCATCAGCCTAACTACGTCCACTGCAGGACAAAGGCATCTCCCATATCTGTAGTGCGCCAGCCGTGACCCCCCCCCCCCCCCCCCCCCGCACATCAGCGCACATGGCACAATCTCGTCTCCCCACCACCCGCCACGGTGGCTCTGTGGCCTTGAAGCTCGGCGGTTAACCCCGAGGTCGCGGGGGCCACATTTTGATGGAGGCGAATTGCGAAAATTCCCGTGCGCTGTGCGATGTTGGAGCACTTTCAATAACCGCAGGTGGTCAAAATTAATCCACAGCTCTCCACTGCAGCTTCACTCAAAGCTCACGTTATCATATCCCCACACGACTATCTGCCGTTCTCTGCTGCGCTTTCCTACTCACGAAGTCTGCTGCGCCACCTGAATGGACCGTGATATCAATTCTTTATGTTGAATGTCACGTACTTCCATGAAATTTTTTTCTTGACTTCAACTAGGGTGTCACTGACTTGTGCCTGTATGTGTATTTACTACCGCTGCTATCTTCCCAGCGTTATCCTTCTCACGACTTTACGCGCTTTTCTCAGCTTAATTTTGAAGCTTTGTGAGTTTTTTTTTTGATAGCGTTATTTGTTGCCTCTGGGAATAAGGGGAGTTGGGTCTAAGCTTTGTGGTTAGCCTTACAGTTTCAACCCCAGGTCAGCCCTGGCAAAATGCAACTATTATATACAATCCTAGACAATCCTATGTTTGATATGGACTTACCTTAACGCTGTAGCGTTAAAGGTCCCGTTCATCAGAAAATCCAATGTCGGAGTTGTGAGTGAGAAATCACGGACATGGCTCTGGTAGGTGGTCCCCAGAGAGCAACCTAGGAGGCAGGTAGGCCACCTAGGTCACGTGACCTTGCGGCGTCATCACCTGCCCACCGTGGAACGTGGCAGTCAATGATTGGTCGCTCAGGAAGAGCAACTTGGGGCGCACGAAGCCCACAGCTGGGAGCATCTGCCATCGCAGGGCATTGGCGCGTAGCCGCTGCACCACTGCGCCAGGAGGGGGGTGAGGACACCCAGGGACCTACGAATGTTAAGTAGAGAATGGCATTCTGCATATATGAGATTTAACCCATTACGGTGTCGCGTCATACCCTCAATGGGGAGTTCGAGTGTTCTCTCCAATTTTTTGTTAGTTCTCTGTGTGGAATGTCACGTCCATGTCAGTTTCTTCTCAATTTCAGCTAGGGTGTCACTGACTTGTGTTTGTGTCTTTACGCCCACTGCTATCTTCCTGCCTTTATCATTGTCATGACTTTATGCGCTTCCTTCAGCTTAACTGCGATCTTTCTCGATAGCCTTTAAGTTTGGGTCGCAGGTCAGCCCTGGCGAAACACAACTATTCTATAATCATGGATAATCCTCTTTTTGATATGGGCTTCTTTTTTTCTCGCACTCTGAAGAGCATTGAACGCATATTGGCTGACTGAAAAGCGGGTTTCGCGCGTCAAGCATCCTGACGCGGGAATAACCTCTTTGCGTACCAATTCGTTTCAGATCTCGCGCCTGCAACCAACTCAGCTCAAAGCTGAATGAGACCATGAGCCCCAAGGAGGCTCCTTGCAAGGATTTTTATCGTTTTGTCTGCTCTGGGAAGCAAGACAACGTGGCAGCGCAGACGCAAATGGCCGCTGCAGAGGGAACCTTCGGAGCATCGTGGGTCGCGGATACCTTGCAGGAGTCGTTTCGCAAAGTCGAAGCCAATCCCAAGATTCCCGTTCGGTCGCAGACGGAAGCTCAAAAGTTTCTGACTTTTTACCTCTCCTGTTACCACAGCATGGCACCCGGGTCAAGGAGTGTTCGAAGCCTCAAGCACTACATGCACATGTTCAACTATTCCTGGCCTAAACTTAAAATAAACGAAAAGAACTCGTTCGACCTACTAATCCGGATGGAGCTTGACTTCAACATTGGGGCCTTCTTCCGCTTTGGCATCTCTCTAAAGAGGCAGAACGCATGGGACTTCACACTGAAACCGCCAAAGATATCAAAGTTCATGTTTTCGCCGACTAGGAAAGAGAACTACAGGAAGTATCTGGAGAAAGTGGTCAAAGCCATGGGAGGTGGCCTGAAGCACAGCAGCATAGTAGACTCCATAGCCAAGTTTGAAGAGGAGCTCTTCGAGCTGGCTGTGATGGAGAAGAAGCAGCGAGTACACCTGAAGAACCTGTCCCTGCTGACACCAACAATCGGCCCCGAGGTGTGGATGGAGACGTTCAGCAAGTACTTCGTGCTCTCCAAGTTCCTGGAGAACCACACCATGCTTATCACTAGTCCGGAGTACTTCAGGAAGCTCTTCAACTCGCTCTCCAAGAAAGATGGCGCGTTGTACCTGGGGTGGAGGATATTTCGGTTTGGCAGCTGCCTCACACACGAGTTCAGGGCACTCGAGGAAAGCTTGGAAATGAACGTCGACGCGTGTAGCCATCCAGTCAGTGACGCCCGAGGGTTCTGCAAGGAGTACGCGTCCAAGCTGATGCTGCCCCAGATGGTAGCTTTCGCGACGGAATCGCTGACCAGCAAAGAAGAGGTGCGGTCAGTGGTGGACATTGCAGACACCGTGAAGACGGAGATTCTGAAAGGGCTCAACATTAACCCTGCGCTGGACAACAGCACAAAGCTCACGGCCATGCAGAAGGTGCGGAAGACTCGCCTTGTGCTGCCAGAGATTGGGTTCCGCGCCGAAAACTCGAGCACGGCCGCATTCCCCGATTTGGGCGCGGATTTCCTCGAAAACTGGGTGCGTGTCGTGCCGCGAGCCGGTTTCCCGGCCAAGGAGTACGAAATTGAAGAAGCCATGAAGAAGCTGTACGACAGCCAGGTAAAGTACGACGTCTATGGCAACGAGCTGCACCTTCCCGTAGCCAGCACCAAGGGACCCTTGTACTCTGCAGACCTCCCAGGGTCGACCATCTACGCAGGACTCGGAAGGGTCATCGCACACGAGCTGCTCCACGGTCTTGACGCCCAAGGTCGCGAAGTCAACAATGGCGAGTCGCAGCCGTGGTGGAGCGAGCAGTTTTCAGAGCTATACAACGCAAAGGCAGCCTGCTACGGCAATCAGTACGAGAACGCTGGCAACTACACCAACAGCACCTTGCAGGAGGATATCATCGACAGTGCTGCGGTGCGGTACGCGTACGCCGCGTTCAAGGCAGCTCTACCGTCCGACAGAGTGGCCAACGTACTGGGCGGGCTGAGCTCGTTCAACCCGGAGCAGACGTTTTTCATCACGTACTGTCACAGCTTCTGCGAAGGGACTGCCGATCATCCCGAGGCACATGGCGGCTGGACGAAGTACTCGGAAGCCCACAATCGCTGCAATATGCCACTCATGAACATGGAGGAGTTCGCGCACGCTTTCTCGTGCTCGCTGCAAGACCCCATGAATCCTGCCAAAAAGTGCAGCCTCTGGTGAGACAGCCCCCGGTGATCGACGAGGCGCGTGGAAAATAAAGGTTCGGCCGAGGCGCGCTGGGTGTTCGTTATAAGCAGTGTCACACATATTAGCGACAGCGCATCCGTAATATAGGGCATCTGGAGTGAATCTCATCAGCAGTTGAATACGACACAGTCATGTTTTCGCGCAATGCAACTAAAGTGCCCTAAATATGCAGCGTGCTCCCTTAATTGTACATAATTCATTTTTTCCCCCGGGACGTAACGAAATGCCTAAATTTACGCAAGCATAGCATCCTGCGGCTTCAAACCACTGCGGATAGTTTTAAAAAAGGAGGCCGTAAAGTAAAATTGCTTCTTTCGGTGCACCCAAGGGTGTACTGCAGTTATTCGTGTTTGCATTTGCAATGCACAAATGAAAAGCCCGATGTCCGTACTCGAGACGAGACCGGTATTATATGGCACTTACGCAACATGATGTAAGCTTCGTAATCTACGTCATACGATTTATTTCGTATGAGGGTTCTCCACCAATAACTTCCCGGGTAGCACCGAAATGTTAGCAACGTTACTTTTTTCTTTTCGGCAAACGTTATTACGTTGTTTTTACTGCTCCGTTTTTCTGGCATGTACAAGGGCGACATGTACACGCACTACAACACAGCACAATTAATAGATAGGACTCGCACATTCCCCTTTTAACGGTTAGCATGGCCTCAGGCTAAAGTACGCCAGCAGTGAAGGATGCAAAAGTGATGGCGGGTGACATATGCGAAGTTTTCTATCGAAATTTTCGGGTTGTGCACGCAATCTGTCACGCACCATCCAAGATGCATAATTGCGAAGTTCTGGTTGTAGAAAAGTATTACCTCAGAAACAGTGGGAGTTCCGAGACGCATACTATTCTTTAAAATATTGGCAATAGTTTTATGGTTACGAACTGCACATTAAAACAACATTTCAAACATTTTTATAGCACAACGTTTACTTTACACATTAAGCTAATGTTTACCGTGCGGCATATAACGTTTTTTTATTTTTCAAATTAGCAAAACATTTGAGTTTAAGTAACATTACTGCAACTTGCACAACAACTTTGTGGCCTAATTATACTGTCTGCTCCAACCTAAGACAATGTAACGAAAGCTTAGAAGATGCATGCATGGAAGAAGAGAAGGTTAGTTGAATTGAGTATATGACTGTACCCGGCGGAAACTTTCTTGGCAATGCGGTGAAAGCAATAGAGCCGAAACAACCCCATCTCTTCCTGCGCAGGGAAATGTAGAGTCACGGCAAACGCAGTATCTTAGATTACGACGGATTTCCCAAACATGTTTTGTTACATGAAGCTTCCATAGATTGCGCAAGCTAAAGCACGACGAAGAGAAGGAACCGCGCAGAAATCGAGGAGCGTGCCAGGCGCTCCTGAGCACCCTACAGCGGCTGAACTATTTGGCGGATTGGATTCTTCGCCCCTGTAGGTTTCTCTTCATTGCCAAGAAGACTTGCCGTGGACTGTGCCAAATGTCAGCGACGACGTATTCGACACCGCAACGTCATTCAACCCACCACAAAAGCACCTTTGTTTTAGCATGTGGCACAAACTCGACTGCCAGGATCGCATGACATCTTAGCCCTGCGTGACCATTTCTCTGCTCCGAACTAAGCTTAAACATGGCACATTTAAGTCACATAAAGTCTACCGACCACTTCCGTCACAAAAGATGTCAGTGGTTACGGCAAGCGGCTTGAAAGCCATGCAGTGCGTATGCGAACACTGCAGTGCATTCGCTAAATACAGAACTAGGCTCTAACTTTTAATTTTTTTTAGGCAGTACTGTACGTAACTTAGTCCTGCTTGGGGGCGTAAGCTAACAGAAAATTGTTCGGTACGTAGAACGCTCAGGCACGGAATTATTGAAAACAAAAAGAAAATTGAGGTACTCAAATAAAACCACGCCTTTTAAACGACACGCGTCGCCGATTATACAGTCGAACCTCGCTGCAACGAAGCGGTCTGTAACGAAATAATGGATATAATGAAGAAACAGTGATTCTCCTCGGAAACTCCCATAGAAGCTCATTTATATATCGTATCTCATTTTCACGAGGCAAATTTTGCTGCAACGGAATATAACGAGCCCTCCAATGAACCCCACTGGAAAATTCACGCTCAGTACGTATGTCAATTTGTAACGGTGCCCAACACTTCAGTACCGATTCAATGCGGCAAACTGCAGTTTCCCCGTTTTTCAACTCCTCACTGCACATGGCCATTGCGAGCGTGCTCCGATTCCCTGGTTGAAGTGCAGTTTAGTTTTACTGTATTACTTTTATTGTGTCAAATCATGGTCGCGTCATTAAAACCGTCTGGAAGAGCACTTGGTCTGCAAACAGCATCGAGGCCCCATTGGTTTCACAGGGCCTAACGGCCGAAAACGAAAACAATCAATTTCCACTGCCCAGAGGACGGCAGTCATCAGAACCTTGGGTCTGGCGTACCCATTCTCCACAAGACAGTTCTGCCGTGCGGAGAAGTGTCAAAGCCCGCGTGCTCGTGAGCTGAGCGGCGAAGCCAACTCAAATAGGTAGACGCGATGAACTCCCCTCTGTGCACCCTCTTTCATTAGTCATTTCGGCACTGCAGCAGCGCCAGGAAAACAAAGCTAAACATGCTGCATAGGTATCTAGATGCCCTGTACGACATTAATCCTAAAAAAAACAGTTTTTTTAGGTTCTAAAGCCCAGTGTGGGCTACGGAAGACATAGGCGCACGTAGGCAACATACTGGGTTGGTGTACGTCCATTCGTCTATGTCGGGGGCTCTCGATGCCCGTGCTGATGACTCCCGCAAAGCACGTGGACGGCCCTCTAAATGCCGGATTTGTTGCCCTCGTAGTAAAATGAGTTGGTAAGCCTGTTGGTATGCGACAGTTGCAACCAAGGTATCTTAGCGCTATAATGAAGCTACCACTATAATGAAAAAATCACGAGGACCCTTCGACTTAGCTGTAATTGGCACGTCTTCTGTGGCCAGCTGAATTCTTTCCTGCAATGATTATGTTGTGACGACTGCTGCAATCACAAGGGCAAGTTTCCCAAGGGGCCCAAGTTTTTAGAGATTATAAGAGTTTAAAAGCTTATACTCTGCACTAAAAGACTAAGAAACGCAAACAAATGGGGCTGTTTAAAAATGTACAATTAGGACACGACAGCTCGAACAGAACGATGGATAGGAATGAAACCGAAGACAATTGCACTCGATTCCTCATGGCTGCTTCTGCACAGTGGATAAATACATCAGCATATGTTTTTACTTTGTCCATATTTTTCCCTATAAGACATCTTTTGGAAATTAGAAAGTTGTTCTGCGGCTTTGATGAATGCAGGGATCTGCGACATTGGCTCAAACGTTCCGGTTCGGCTAACCTATACGAATTCATAGAAACAAAATAAAGGGCTGATGGTTATGTGGACACTACCTTCTTTATGAGTCTGTAGGGGCTTTGCGGACATACGAAGATAAACACATTAACATCCATGAGACCAGTTAGATTAATCACTATTTTTCGCAAACTGATGATATAATGGGCAATTTCTGAAGTGAAATTTGCAATCCAGCAAAAGTCATAGAGAGTGAATAGAAATACTGAAATTCAAGTAAATTCATGTTTGATGTGAACAACTCACAATTGCATAATAGGCTTATTATAGCCTGTATTACCTGCAATCGTTCTCTTTTTGGTGTCGCATTAAAACCAGTAACTAATAAAAAAAGTAAGCACTACAAACCAGAGTTATGCTAACATTCTATAAAAGAGCAATGGAAGCAGTTCTTCCATACATGAGTCTATGTGATATTTGCAACGAAATCTAACAAAATGTGCTGACAACTGCAAGGAGCAGTACAGCAGAGGAGGCTGATCTGTGGGAACTAGCTGGAGTAATGCAATTACCAGAAAGAAAAGGAAGAGAAAGACACAGGAAAAGGACATATGCTGGCAAGGCATAGAAGGCAAGCCTTACAAGAAAAACAAAAGGTCCAAATGGATGATGCCATCATCTTTGAACGAGAAGACTGGCATGGTTGTAGGGTATTTGCAAGATGAAAAATGAGTACAGTTTGTGAGAGGGATCACCTTGTGTCTTCAGCGAATTTAATTACATTAATGAAGCAGTTGCAATGATGACAGCTAATAAAAGTCACCAGTCAATGGAGTGCAGTGGAGTACACAATGCTTAATTAGGTCCCATTGTGCACGTTTTGCTTGTGATGCCTACTACCAGCACACGACAATTGAGACAGGTCACACATTTACTTCATGCCCGGTCTATTTACTTTTTCAACCAACCACTCTCATACAGCATCATAACTTGTGGAATTTCAGTGACTATTTCAACCATGATTGGGCCCGAGTAGTCCGCAAAAACAGTATTTTTTGCCTTTCATTACCTGCACTTGCTGATAACTGGATAAACAGAACCATGCGGTGGTATCATTAGTAGTGTGCGCTCAAATGCAAAGTCCAAAATGGCGTTCAGGGCAATGGGCATCATGACAGAAGCAGCAGGAAATAGTGCAAGAAAACAGATGGCCAATGCACTGTTCTGGATGAACATTGCTACACCAAACATGGACGCCACTGTTGGAGAAATGCACACACATCTTTCTAAACAGGCCACTTGAAAACAAACTAATTAGTGACAAAACCCTTTGAAAAATGCCCACAATTTTTCCTTCTTTTTCTGTTCCCCCTTTCTGGGGTTAGCCTTGAACTGAACATTCAGAATTAATGGTTGTAGCATAACTCCAGGCTTAGGTTCAAATATATAAAATGCAAGTGGCAGCTACCAGGGCACATAAAGCACTGGAACTCTGCCTGCTGAATGAGGCATGAGACCAGTGCTGGTATACAACTAACTCCTTGCATTACGAAGGCATGGTACTCGAATGAAGGCACTTATAAAGGTATACTGCTGGTCATTTCATGTGGTTTGAACATTGCAACATGCTGAAATTGCCTTTCAGCAGTACAGCACCAAATCCAATCAATTGCATTGGAAAAGGAATAGAACACGGATATGATAGATGATAAAATGGCGGAACACCAGTGCTATATCAGGTCATTTGCACTTGTATTGCGTCCTTCTTTCATCTGCCATCACTGCACTATTCCCTTTCAAGACACCAAACCAACCAGCCCAAATAGCCACAGCCATTCTCATGCATACAGGCTAGTGGGAGACAGCACAGTGATGGCATCAGAATAATTGGAAAACTGTGGCGACACTAAACCAGCAAGGCCAAAATTATGCTTCACAAGGTGCGATTCGCTTGCAGGCTCCCAATCACAGAGTACTATATCCCTAGAACATCCAATGCAGCTGTCCCCCTATTCATTCAAAGCAATGCTGCTAATGCTGCATAAGAGGATCCTTAGTGGTGGAGCACCTGTGAAAACACTCAAAATTTTGCAGTAGAAGAAAAAAAGAAACCACTAGCCACCAATGGGATCCAAGCCCACGACCTCCATAAATCCTGCACGGTGCTCTACCAATTGAGCTATGCCGACAGCTGTCCAGTCTTCTACTTTTGGGGGGCCCCTCATTTCTCTGCCCTTGTCTGCTCAATAGCTTAACAAAGGCCTCAGTTCGGGCAGTCTTGATGCCACAGGTAGCAAAGAGGGTTCTCATACAGCTTCTTTCCTCACCGTTCGATCACGTTCCATGTGACACTCTTAGTAATAAGGGATGGTCTATGTTTGCCGCTATGGACGAGGGTGGCACTGGTGAACACTCTCAAGGTTAGTTTGCACGTAATATAAACGCCTCCAAACTAAAGACTGGACAATCGTTGCCATAGCTCAGTTGGTAGAGCATCATACGCAAACTACTGAGGTTGTGGATTTAGATCCCGCTGATGGCGTGTGTGTAGTTCTTTTCTACTTTATAATAAACTATCTTTCAGCATAAAATGATGAGACTACTGTTGATAAACATCGCAAAATAAAAACAGAAAACATCCTCTATGCTTTCCTTGGTTTGGTGACTAATGACTTCCTTAGTACACCGACACAAATTACGTCATTTGGCTCTGCATTGGATCATATAGTATGCAAACTGCTGGTTCTATTTTCTGTTGCCTTGAAATAGCGAACTTACTGGTAAAGTGCACATAGTACTAGTCTCTATGCACTGCGATTTTAATGGTGAATAAGTACTACTTAAATTCACCAATTATTGCTGGTCAACAATTACATATTGAAAAACAAAATTTCTGGTTACACTCAGAATAGCTAAAACCATTTTATATAGTGAGCCAAAAGTGAAGTACGGACAAACTGGCCAAATCTATCGAAATGACCACTATTATGATTAAGCTTAACATAGCCACAATAGCACATACAATTGTCAGAGCTAACCATCCAGGACATATTTTGTAAATGTACATGTTCACATGGCTCAGCAGAAGTCTGATATTTCACGTAATGAAAAGGCACAAGAGAAGCTATTTACCTTTCCTTTGCAAAGGAA
Organism: Amblyomma americanum; assembly: GCF_052857255.1. NCBI lineage: Eukaryota > Metazoa > Arthropoda > Arachnida > Ixodida > Ixodidae > Amblyomma > Amblyomma americanum. The sequence continues at coordinate 193,563,554 of NC_135500.1, read as the reverse complement.
TCCAAATACAATCAAAAGCATTGCATTAAAATAAAAAAAAAGAAAAGTAGAGCTAAGTAGAATAAAAGATATTGAAGTGCCAGTGATTAGGTTGTATGAAAAAAAAAGGCATATAATGCAACAGTAAAAAAATACTTTATTGTTTCAAAACAAGCACAAATTTTGAACAAATTATGTAATTTTGCCCCTTAAATATGTCGGCTTCCTAATAGAAACAACAGTACACAATCCTTCATACTAGACTACTAGACTCAGAGACATTAAGTTCGGCAAGGCGCAGAAAGAAAACTGCAAAGATTCTGAGCATGTAAGAATTTAATTTCATTTCTGTTATAAATTATCAGCTATGCTTCTTTGACAAAAGCTGACAAAACCAAGTAAAGAAAAGATGAAATAAATGATTTCTGCACAAAGTGGCAAAAGAACCTGCAAATATTCTCAGCCTACAAAGCCTGTAATAATTTCAAGACGCCAAAAACATGACCTTCCCTAAAAAAGGTGTTGACAGTTTCACCCCTATGGCCTAAGACGTCGTGTCATGATATGCAATAACTGGCAAGTTAGTCCTCATGGCCTGAAAAAGCACTGGTTAATTAACAACCATGTTAATGCAGCAGATAGCAACCCTCAACAAGCACTCAGTGCTCCAATTATAAAACATACATATACACAGAGCTGCCTATCTAGACTACTATGTGCAGACACCTCTTGTAATAGACCAACACCAGCATTTACTTGAACTAAGCTCGAGGTTAACTGACAAACGTTCCAATTCTGCTTGCTTACATTTCCAGAAAAAAACACTTCAGAATGACACACGCTTCCACTGGTGCGAGCAGCCAGGGAGTATGTACGCAATGGTTAAGTGTAGTCCAAGAAGGCTGGTTCAATTGGAATTCATCAGCCATGCGGTCATGCAGAGCCAAGTGAATTATGTGCACCATCTGTGAGTGTTGCTATCTTATCAGTGATGAAGGCAATAAATAGCATCGCATATTTGTGCCTGCAATCATATGGTACATATGTGTATGCGTGAGTGTGTGTGTGCACTGAAATCAATATCTAAGTAGCATGCAGACGTCGCCTTTAGAACTATTTGTAGAACGAGAACTTTAGTAAGCTTTGTGTGCCAAGAAAAAGGAGGAAGGAAAGACAGACAGTGAAGTAGCACACAGTGAAATCATTACAATAGTTGAAGATGAAAGACCCATTTTTCCGGCGCACGGCTAGTCAGACATTGCTTCTTTAATAAAATGTTTTCACGTATAGAGTGAAAAGCACACTGAACACGCGAACAGAAGTAAGATAGGTAAAAACCTAACTTGCATTACATCTGATAAGTGAAACAGAACACTTAATTCATGTGTTTATAATGCTAACTCTCATAAAAATTTCACTGAAAAGTCACTCATCACATACAGTAACCTTATCAATGTAGTGCGACCCTATTAAGGCAACTTGAAGGTTGGAAAGCTATTAAAGGCATAGTTACAATTGATAAGTGACAATAGTATGCCTATGCACAGACTTTAACGTGCCCTATTACAACATGCGTAGCTCTTGTGGCCTTCACAAGAGTGGCCTTTCACAACTCCCAAACTTGCCTACTTTAAAATTAGATAAACGATATGTTCCTATTCGAAAGAAACAACGAATAAAATTGCACATAAACTAAAAGACGTAACAAAGTCAACACATGCACAGCAACAACCAACTATCACACTTTGTAAATGAACTACTGCCTCAAGACGAAAGTACTTGAAACACTTTGAAAACAGTAGACGCAGTCTCCTGTGAAGCTTTGCCGACGTCGCACAGGCACTGTATGCAGTTCCAGCACTTCCAAACGAAAAAAAAGATTTGAAAGACGCACAGTTCACCTGAAGTAGTTTTGCAAGGCAATTTTTCTAACGAAAACAGCATTCACAAGCACGGCCATATTGTCACGGCGCTGCCAAGGACCACACAGTTGCAATGCAGCACAGTGGGACCGCTGCGGTAGAAAAATTATTGCACTGTCCTGAGGTAACAGCTTTCAAAGGCAGGAGTTGGTCGCAGAAGGTGAATAGTTTCTTCACATTGCGCCTATCTTGCAGGCCCCATCACCGAACCACTTTCACAGAGGTCTGGTTAGCTTGAGAAGTAGAATTTGATATTTTGACCCAGATCTGAAAAGGAAGAAGCAAATATTTTCAACATAATGTAGTCAGTCATACATAGAAGTAGCTGTTATGTATATGCAAACATACCAACATGCAATGTGTTTTCTTTATGATTTAGGCGTGTTTATAAGGGCTCCACTTTAAGGCCCAAAAATAAACTATGTGGCCCCAAGACTTCTAAGCAAAGCCATTCCTAAATGCCTCCAGGTACAAGAAAAGCTTCGAGATGTCTTCCTTTCCATCTATGAAAAGCATACAATACAAAAACAGCTAAATATTCCCGCCTGATAAGTGCTAATCAGCCTGTACCTTCCATGACTGGCCCAGCATCAACCTCTATGCCAACTGACGGTAATCGTTTTGACATACTCTGGTTCACTGACTTTTCCTTCATCTTTGCCTATTACTGTGCTGCACTGGGATTCTCTCCATGCATGGCTATTTATTAGAGGAAGTGCTTAAAGACATCAACTATGGGATTTCGTTTTGTACTTCACTTTTTGTGATCACCTTGAAAATCACTAATGAAAAATAGATTTTGATTATGACCTGAGGGCAAATATAGTAAACACCACAATGCAAGAACTACAGATCTGTTCTCAAATATCATTCTGGTAACACTTTCATGCTCTTCCAGCATGAACATGCGCTTACTGTAGCAAAAGGCATCTTCCTACATTACCACATAACTAGTGGTATGTTTCGTTGAATCCTGTAATGCCCAGCACGTCCTAAACAAATATGTGCACTTCCCATTTTGGCAACAAAAATCAGTGTTTGATGTTACTCAGTGTGTACTCAGTGGGCAGCAACCCTAATTAAAATGTTGATCTAGTAAAGAGTACCAACAATGTGGCATAACCATGGTTTAAGTGAAAGGTGACTGTTTGGATATTTTAGCAAAAACTTGCAGGAGGCTGTTCTATTCTCTGCTCCCTGTCAATGCACTTGGTAGCCATGCAATGCTAAACTTACATTTACAAAAAGTATGGCCATTTCTTGTGACCTTCCCTCTTCCCATTAGGTGCCAGAGTCCCTGATAATCAGCAATATTATTCCTGAACACAGCTCCTGTTTGCTTTCAGGACAGCAAAGATGGGTGTAAATAAAAGTAGCTGCAATGCCTTACCTCGCTAAGAATGGCCCAGTGAGTTGAGTCGTACTGAATGTTCAATCGTAGGACTTGAACATGGCCCATCTCAGGTGGAAGCGTTCCTTCAGCGATCCCTGTACTGTCCTTAAACTTGCCGACAATGTAGAAGCCATCCGGTGTTCTCGTAAATGGCAACAGCACTGGCTCGTAGTCGAGCCGGACCTCAACTGTGGTATTGTAGAATTTATCGTCCGGGTGCTCTTGGTTTCCACTGCGAAACAGAAACCTAGGAAGAAAAAAGAATCAAACTGTGCGAGCAACCTAACAAAAGCATTAAAGCAACTTTCACACGGGCCTTTCTGGTCTCTGAAAGGCACCTACTAAGCCAGTCGTCATGGTAATGCAATCAGTGCTGAACCACTCCAGGTAGATAATTCTGCCAAAATTTGTAAACATCTATTCGTTGTTCCATTGTTTATTGTTTTATTATTTTATTATTACCCTCAGGGTAGAAACACTACAGAGGGAGTGAGCTGAATACAAAAATACAAATGTGAACAGCAAGAACATAATCGTACAACAGTACAACAATACAAGTAACAGGTGAGGTCCACATTATACAGATCACTACTTATTATTGCGTACGTATCAATTCATGTAACAAAATACAGTCACCGACCCGAAGAGACCCACAAAATGGTCTGAATAATCGAACAGTTCGAAAAATCTGTGAAGTACAAAAAAACCACTTTATTGAGATGAAATCGGCTTAAAAATGTCACTGATTTTACCTCGCGACAAATTTCTCTTGCTGGCGACGATTCACGCCTGTATTTGCGCCAAAGTTGTGCTTTCACTGTACACGCTAGACAGCAAGGTCACCGCATTTATTTGGAATACTTCCCACGCTTGTTTGACTGACCCGGCGGGGCCATGTTGTCCACAACCCGGGTGTGCACCACACCGCTCGTCAAACACACGCAAAGATAAGGCACTTTTTGTTCAAGTGGCGGAACTGCAGGACGCAATCACAACACACAGCGAACGGATGTAACTTCGTGAAGACTGAGCGCCACTCGGTCGACGCGGTCAGAGGAACCCAAGTGATGAAATGACGAATGGCAAACGTATCAGACCTGCCGCTGTGGCTCAGCTATTAGGGCGCTCAGCTACTGATCCCCGGAGTACCCGGGTTAGATCCCGACCGCGGTGACCGTGTTTCGATGGAGACGAAACGCTAAGGCGCTTTTTATAAAAACGTAGCAACCATGACAACCAAATGCACTGATTAAATATTTCTGGAAGTCAAAAAAAAGAAAAAGGCCAGAGCTTTGTGCACAGCTTGTGCAGCAGTAGCGATGCAATGATGTGGTCTTTCTTGGTTTGCTGAGGCTTTCAAGCCTGATGCACCCTTCAGGCAGGTACCAAACCTAGCCTCACAGTGGTTTATAAAATTCGGTTTCATTCATGGGTGTTTTTTCCAGCATATTCAGAGGCTAACATTCTTGTAAGAAAATGAACACCATAGATCTTACACATACTTTTTTTTCGCAATAAGATACACCATGCATAGTACTCATATAATGAACACACTTTTTTCTCAAAAAAATTACTGAAAATTTTGGTGATGCATTCAATACATGGGGTAAAATATTCAGCAAGATATCTGAAGTGCTAAAAACGAGATAAAAAGTAGGCGGACTGAATAAGTACTTCATCAGGTATGACTCACGTTCCAAATAAATGCACTCTTCAGCATGGCTTCCGTGCTTGAGCATAGCAAACAACTTTTACCTCAAACCTGCATATATAACTCCACAGTAGCCCATAACGCAGTCTGAAGAGAGCACAACTAACTCCACTTTAGTATCACTGAAACCATTCAGTGTGAGGCTCAACAGCAGTAAGTTACTACAATAATATATGGCAGACTAAGCAGAAAAATCCTTTGTGACCGGGCACGGCTTGTCATTGGCTGTTCATTTCTTATTGACAGAATATTTTTATTGGCTGTTTGTGCCATAAGGTGAAGCATAGTAACCTTGACATTCGACAGACTGTGCTTCATAGTGCTGCATAGTTGTTTTCAACATTTGAAAAAGAGTGTCTGCTAGCCTTCAGTATCATCAACAGTAGAATGCATGCCAAACTAAGAAGTGCATTCATTACACGATTAAATATGCTGCTCTTTCTGATACAGGACATAAATCCTCAAGCTGCAACTTCAAGTTTCATTGGAAATGTATTTGTACTTCCAAATAACTGACCTTGGTGTGGAAACAAATTATACCCTGCAATTTCGAAACAGAGTTGCATGCACTGTAGTGCTTCACCTTCATAACCTCTTCCTCTAAGCATAGTTGCACAGCAGCCCCATTAAGGATTTAAGCTACTGGCATCCTCTGTAGCAGCATTGGCGTAGTGAAACCTCCAGAGAAATCGGTCTATTGGTAGCTCAATTTTTGTTGCCTTATAAATGCAGTGTTGCTTCAAGCAATCAATTTCTCAGTGTAAGGACGAAAACACAAGTACGCTGAAATTTGTTGGTTTCCCTTCAGCACTTGGAATAGGACTAGGCATTTTTGCACTGATGTATGAAAAAGTGTGCAGAAGGCTGCACACTTTGGACACAGAGATGGTGGCTATTTTGCTGAACAAGGGTTATATTACTAATGCATTAAAAGGAATGTTTTAGTTTTCGCATATCATTTTTCACTACAAGCAATGAAGTCGAACTGCTCTCTTACATAGACATTCCAAAGCTGTCGTGTAAAACGCGTTGTTTAGTTCGAAGCTATGTACTTACCGTTCTATCCGGACAGGTGGCGTGAATCGGAATGTGATGTTGTCCCCTTTCTGGGGCAGCAAGGACCAGAAGAAGGTGGCCCCCTGGTAGGCTCTGGCAATGTTGTAGTTCTTGTAGGCCTTGAGTGAGGTGGACACTACGGCCGTCGGATTGGCATGTCCGATGTGGAGAGCCAGCTTTCCGAAGTGGCGGTCCTACATTGTGGTAGAGGTTGAGGCAATAAATAATTAATTGGTTATCAGGAAACGAAGGGCATGGTAATTGTCTCACTGCGTGGACACCTCAATTACAATGTGAGGGAAGGCAGAGGAAGGTGGGAGTGAAAGAGAAAAGAGAGAAAGAAGTGCTGGTAGTAGACATCCCTGGAATAATTTAGACCACCTGGGGATTTTTAACATACACCAGCATCACACTGCATACGGGCGCCTTTAGAGAAACGCAGCCGCCGCAGCCTGGCGGTAAATAAGGCATGCATACAAATAAAACCATGTTTATGACTCCTACTAGAGCCCCTACCAGTCATATGGCAATAAATAAGGCATACAAATAAAAGCATGTTTATGCCTCCGACTAGAGCCCCCACCAGTCATATGGCCGCTCTTTCCAACACAATTAACCAAAACGTTAGCCCTTTCTGACACTGAACCTTCCAAAAATACGTACTTTCATGAAGCATTGAAAGTGCATTTTTTTCAGGTAAAGGGTGCTAATACTTAAAAATTGTTGAGTGACTCATGATGGGCTCTGCTTGTGCAGCAGAACGCCCAGCAAGTAGTAGGGAATGACTGCTTATTAAATTTAAATTCTCAAAAACTTATCAACCTAAGCACACCAAAATGCAGGGGTTCAACAGAACCACAGTACATAGCTCACAGTTTTAAAAAAATTTGAATGTACTCTCACATGTAACTGATAAAATGTACATGCAAAAATGATAAAATGAAGCCCCATTTTAAATCCACCTTTCTAGCTGCTTTCTTCAGTTACGTAGTTGGAACACATAGCAGCATCAGCAAGTGCCCACAAAAGTCTTTGAAACATGGAAATCACAAGAAACCTTAACCGCTTGGCTTAACCATGACGACATAACAATCAGTCAACGCCACCCGCCTTTGAAAAGCCAAGCCGCTTGGTTCTTGGCTTGTGTCTGACTATAGCAACACTGACTGGCTCTATGTGGCCACAGGGTGTCCAGCAAGCTACTGTTTTCAAGTTACTTTATTTTTCCACATTTTCCACAAATACTTCATTAAAAATTTCCTGACCACTGAAAAGGCAGAAAAATGGTGTCCCTATGATAATGAACGGTATACACAGTTCATCGACAGTAAAAAAAATCTATTTATGGAAACTTCAAATGCTGTAATGAATACAGACGTGCTCTTCCTGTTTAAGAGCGCCATTTTTTTGGTAGGCGGTCCACCTTCAACTTGACTTACAAAGCAACCACTTCCAGCTCTAGAATAAAGGTGGATACCCTCTTCCTTTTCTTCTGTGCATGTGATGTTTCCAGTAAATGAGCACGAATATCAAATTTTTGTCTTTGAAGCAAACAATAGTAGCATTAAAAATTGGCTGCAAATAGAACCGACATCTAAAGAAGCTAAGATATCAAAACAGGTAGTATTAATTAAAAGAGGAACATGTTCCCACGAAACACAGCAATGAAAAAACAAGTCTCATTGCACACAAATTCTTGATTTGGATATGTACAGCAGTATTTCCAAGCCACAGGCACAAGATGATTTCCACAAAAGTAGCAGTTTTTGGTGACCTTGCCATCAAAGCTAGAATCACAGAGCAAACAGACCATATTTATCTTAGTTTCTGCATGGCCTACAAATTCGGTGCAACCCACAGAGCCAAACTTCCAGAATGAATTTGATAGCATGAATTTTGATGCCAATGATTTTTATGCATGCGAAGCAAAAAGGTGTCATGCTTTTGGGCATAGTAGCAAGCTGGGCACTCGCTATACCATTGAAATTCATGAAAAATTTCAGTCAGTTAATTTCCCTAATTCTGCCAACTTTTTGATTGCATCCTTAATGATTCCCCAATTTCTCTAGGTGCACTAAGTTTCTCTGTCAATTCTATGTTTTCCAGTTCACTAGGCACCCTAGGCCACGTTGATGTTTTTCTTGCAGCAGAAGACACGGTTGCTGAGAAAATCAGGTTTAACATTGGGCACTTTGTTCCTGCTACTTGATACAAATTCACGACATCAATAACGAACAAGACACCACAATCAAATCACTGTTTTGAAAAGAATGGCAGTGTAACTTAGCCTGGGAAATCCTTGCAGAGAAACTGTTTTGACGTCATCACAATTTGTGAAAACGGCCAGTGGCAGCAATACCTGTACCTCATTTTTCGGTCTTTTTCTAGGTTATCAAAAAGCTCAGCTTTCGGGGAAAGTACCCAATTTGTCATTGCGATGCCATGATCTATTGATAGAAGACAATTTCAATTTGCCCTCAGCATCCCTTTAATGAAAAGTGAATTGAATGCATGCATGTATTCAGTTCAGGACATGGTTAGCATGTGGTTTCGTTGACTTTAGATTATATTTGGCATTTAGTTGTAACCACTTATGACAGGCTATGATTGGTAGCAAGACGTGGGAGCTAGTAAGAGTGCATATCTACGCAGTAGTACTGACTGCACATGCAGAGAATACCATGACAAAAAAAAATGGGTTAGAATCCATTGGGCACGCCACTTCAATTTACAAACAACAGCTTATTGATATCCCTCAAATGAAAACATAACAGTTGCAACCGGCCACTGCACATCTATGGGGCCAAAAACATAGAAGCTAATGAAGAAAACTGAAAATATACTAAGGAGAGCCAAGCATGCTATAAAATGTAAAATGACAATAGTAATCTTAAGATAAAGAAAGGGAGTGGGAATATCCTAGAGAAAATTAGTATTAAAACGAGTATTAGTATTAGTAAATTAGTTATTAACTTAGTTACAAAATTAGTATTAGTAACAAAAAACGAGAGAAATGTTACGAGGCATGCAGGCCAATAACCAATGGCCTCATCAGGTAACAGAATGTATTCCAAGAAAAGGAAAATGTAGTCAGGGGTGGCTGAAGGTGAGGTGGGCAGATGAGATCATGGAATTCACTGAGATCAAGTGGCCGCAACTGGCACAGGACAAGAATAACTGAAAGCACTGGGAAAGGCCTTTGTCCTGCAGTAGCCGTAATCCGGCTGATGATGACAATGGTGTCGCCATTTGCGAAAGTAAGTGAGAAGACTTAGACGAAAGGAATGTGGACAGTAGGCAGAGTGTGTAATGATGAGAAAATAGACAAGAATAGGGTCATTGCAAGTAAAATGTCACAGACCTGCTGCATGACCGTAGCCTTTTTTTTTTCTGAAACAATTCAAAATGCTTAACACTATCGTGGCCAGCCTTAATTTTTCTGCTGAAGGAAGCAAGCATTACTAGGAATTCCTGAAGCCATGCAAGACTGGGCAGCAGATCAAAAAATTGCAAGCAGTTCCTTGTCAGGACTATGAAATGTTATTCCTGCAATTTGAAGCAGTTGGTCTTTTAAGTTAGACACAGTTTATGTAACAAAATAATTTTTATGTTGCTTTTTTTAAAAACTGTAATAAACAAAAAGTGGCACATTCATAATGTTTCCCTCGAATTCACTTATTTCTACACAGTCCGCAAATGTTTACTATTCATTTGTGAGTGCATTTTATGCATCAATTATCGTCACTCCCAAAAGATTAAATTTAAATCATTAGGAATAAAAGCAAAGCAAAACCATAGTTTTGGCTAAACTTCAGGGTTTGTCCAGACACAGAAGGAAGTTTGTGTGTTGATTTGTCGGGAGCTGTTGTTGTGTGATTTGTCGGGAACATATGGAGCTTGAGATTAATTTTTTTTTGGATATAAACAGTGATGAAACACGGGAATTCGAGTACGATCCGAAGAGAAAAAGACAAAGTGCAGAGTACGCACTATAGCTCCTCTCCTTGCCCGAAAAATGCCTGTATGAGCAAATCAAAGGTAAAATCATAGCTCATTGTCCTCTTTGACTCAAAGAGTGTGGTCCACAGGGGGTTTGTACCCGCTTGACAAACAGTGAACACTAAATTGTGTGTGGAAGTGGTTGAGCAGTTGCGGTTAAAGGTACATTGTGTCTGCAGGGAGATTGCAGATACCTAGATTCTCCACTGTGACAATGCACTGCACCGAGTCGCACGTTGATATGCATAAGTTTCTAGTGAAGCACAATGTGCCAATGCTGTCTCACCCTACCTACAGTCCAGACATGGCCCCGCCCAACTTCTTTCTCTTAATTCCCTCAGAAAAAACAAAGCCTGAAAGGACACCATTTTGGAAGAGGGGAAAGAGTTCAAGCGGCTTCAACGCAGTGCTTGATGATTGCGGTTGCAGACTTCCAGGAGATGCACCATGCATGGCAGAAGCACTGGAAATCATGTGCTGAAGACAGATGCTATACCAAGAATTTCGAAGCCATTTTGTGTATACTGCAAATTAATTTTTTATTATGATTGTAGTCCGGATACTTTTTGCACAGACTCTGTTATGTCAGACAGCTTAAAAGAAGGTTTCTCAGTGGCTTGGAATGCTTAGAAAGTCTGACTGTAATATCAGCAATTCATTCTTTTTATCACTGTAATCTGGATACTTCTTGGACAGACCCTGTTATGCCAGGCAGCTTAAAAGATAAGGTTTCTCACTAGATGGAATGCTTAGAACGTCTGACTGTAATATTGTTTTTGTTAAACAAGAAAATATTTTCTTAAACCTGAGCACTAGTGACAGTGGAGCTTCCGTGATCTCTCTTCCCTGCATAGCAGTTCGGCCACAGATATTGTCTGATCCAGATGGTGCACTCCAGTGCTACATAAGGGTTAGGAATCACAGTGTGCAGTGGAATATGAGAATACCCAGAAGGAAACGCATTTTATCTACTCTTGTCGTCTAATAGGCAGGGGTGATTATGCCTGGCGAGTAATAGGATCTGAAACTGAAAGGTCTCGTGTTATGACGAAGATTTCGCAACAACATGGGCTCTGTTTCTACTGTTGGATTCTTTCATAGAAACGAAAAAATTCTCAAGCGATGGACACTTTCATTCAAAAATATTGCAGATTCAACCGAGGCACGGGGCTCTACCATGTGACCAACATATGAATATAAGACTAACAGCAATCGGGCCCAGCAACTGCTCTCATCACGCATGCCATAAAAACTTATCTCAGCTGCTCTCAGGTAAACACAAAGCCACTGCATTAGAGAGTCTTGGCTGAAGAGGAACGAATGAAAGGAGGAACCTCAACTGACCCTTTTTTGCTGTAAGCAACATTAGGATGGTTATTTATTTTTAAGTTATTTCATGTATAAAATATATCAATGAACAAAATGCAGAACATTTTTTAGAATGCACACAAGTTATGCCGATTTTAAAAAAAGCGTTTTTGAAAATATCATGTTTCTTGAATTTTCACTCAATTGGGAATATAAAATAACAGTTAGTTACATGAAACTGAGTCTTAAGTGCGAGATCAACGGCAATAAACTGAGACATAAAAGCTTTGCATATATTACTAACCAGAAACCAGTATTCGTAGCTATAAATGAAACAATACCTAGTTTTTCATGACTTGAGAAATTTTAAACAGTGCTAACAAATGTTTCAGGGTAAGTCTAACAGGACTGACTTTTCTCGTTCTTTTTAAAAAAATTGGTGATGTTCAAGGGTCACATCTTGGACATTTGGCATGAAATCACTCTGCAGCCTTCAAGATGTGTAATGCACAAAGGGCTGCTTCAGATGTACCAAGTGCGTTCACAGTTTTTGTGCAAATCGAGCTCCTCTCTTGTATGTAGACAGCTGCCATTAAATGACCTACCTTCAATTTCTGCACTTTTCCTTTCAGGGACGAGTGCATTCCTACATGCTGGAACAGTGATGGCTTGTAGTGAATCCAGATAGTATCTACCCTCTTCCTGCATTGTTTCTGTAGAAAGAACGAAGAAACACAAAATCCAAGGGCTGCACAATGCAGGAAAAGGTTTGTCTAAAATACATGTACTGTTGAATTCCAGTTGTGCAACAGAGGGAAGAGGTAGAAAAGCCATGGTACGACAGAACTCGAGAGCGAAGCAACAAATTCACCCAAAAAGAAGATCTTCCAGACAATGGCGTTGGCCGATTGTGATGAAGTTGTGGTTAATTCTCTTGCACTTTCTAGCATGACATCACAGAGAGCCGACAGCTGTATGGGGATTAATCGCGGATTAACCAGGTTAATTGCATCATCATGGCAATCGGGCGACGCCATTGGTGGAGGGGACGTCCTTTGAGGATTGGTTTATTGTTTATGGGAGTTTAAAGTCCCAAACCAACTCACAATATGAGGGACGCTGTAGTGAAGGGCTCCGGAAATTTCGACCACCTGGGGCTCTTTAATGTGCACTGACATCATACAGTACGTGGGCCTCTAAAGTTTCGGCTTGATCGAAATTCAATCGTCGCGGCCGGAATAGAATCCGTGTCTTTTGGGTCAGCAGCAGAGTGCCATAGCAACTGAACCACCACGGCAGCCTACCTTTGAGGAGAATCTGCACCTTTGTTAATTCGAATGCATTTTTTTCGCCGTGAAATTAGACAGGATGTAGCAAAGAGGCACATGCAAGACAAGTTTCAGAAAGTGTTAGTCCTGCGGATGTCTCTTTGCTTTGTCCTGTCCAATTTTGCTCTGAAAAAATGCACCTAAATTACCAGGACGAACTAGCCTATCCTTCTACTCTATCATTAGCTTTGTTCTCGAGTTGCATTCGACTATAATTAAAACAAAGTACTGCTTTAAGCTACATAGCTACATGCCCCCAGCAGTAGTCATAAGGCTGGAAAAAAAAAAAATGTTCGGTAGAACACGGGGTCACAAATATGCTATCCCTCTAATTATTGAAGCGAAAGCATCACTACACTAGGTAAAGCAGTCGTTGCGTAGGCCAAAGAAAGACCTTGAACGACTTTCAGCCCAACCACATTAGCCGTGTATGACTATATGTGGTACAGTTATGGTGTCGAACCCTTGATCCATGACCTTTAGTTGACATTTGACATTGGGCAACCTTTGGGATGGCCTTTGACCTCAAGAACATCTGATGGGTTGATGTGAAGCCACGTGATGACATCTGATGGGGATGTCATAAGACAATGTGATACCACGTCATGGCCACCTGGCCGTGTGGGTATGTATAGAACGGCTGTCGCGAGCATGTAGCGGAGCTGCCATGGACGAGCCTGAGACGCTTAGCAAGCGTCCTTACTTTTCGCTGAATTCCAGGGTTAGCCAAGTTAAGCCACTGCCAATTTTTAGTGCAGAAATTCTTTTCTTGAAGAATGAAAAAACGTAACGACTTGAGTGGTCTGCTTGTTTTTTGAAAACTGTTACACGTTGATAGCTCTTGACGCTCAAAATTTCTTGATAGAGAGGTAAATGTATTGTAAGGGAAGACTTCAAGGGAGACGTTTATTCCAGTTTATTCCAGTATTAAAGTTTTTCTTATGTCCTATGTGCTTTGCTGTCTTTTATTTCCTTTTTCGAGGTAATTCAGTTTTAATGTGTGCTGCTTTCTTACATCTTAGTATTGCAGTATACCTATAGTAACTCTCTACTGATTTATTATTAGTCTGCAGTGCCAACATTTTTTCCCATCATGCAATGTCTATTGCCCACTTGAGTCCATTGAATACTTTCTTAAATGCATTCCCTTCTTTCGCTTGCATTTTTTAACCCATTCGCTTCCAGTGTTCCATTCATGAAGGCACAGCACAATCTGGGTTGCTGGTAGGAATGAGTTAGTTATGTTTCCGAAGTGAATGCAAAGAACCATGGGAAATTCGTCTACAGCTACTTCTGGTTCAAAATTTCTTCCACACATTGCCTCTTGCATTGCAATTGCCGTGCATGCGTGAATCGTTTATTCACTTATTTGTGCTAACATCGCTTATTGCACAGCACCACCGTATTATCAGCGCGTGCTCCATATGAATGTGTCCTGAGTGCAGAAATTTACAATAGCGAAAGGTAAGAGAGTTTTGTCATGGTTATAATATGCCAGCATAGGCTGGCTGTTTTACGTATGCATGGCAGTTGGTTGCATGTGCGCCTGAACTAGTTTAACACTTCGGTTTTTTTTTTTTTTTTCCGCCGCACTACGAAGGCAACGGAGGGCTGAAACATGCACGGTTTAGCAGATGATAGATATATTTTCCTCACAGCATGTAAAAGCTGCCAGTGGGCTAGCAAAGCATCCATACATGCCACTGTGCTCACAGCGCGTCTCAACACATTGCACTGCGTACGCATACAAAGCCTCTTATCATTTACATTATTTTGGTTGAATTTCGTGTGAAAACACACTAGAAGCACAGCAAAGTCAATACCGCGTTGACCTTGCGATGGTGCAATATAATCAGCGGTATTGCAGATCAAATAGATTAGTGTAAAAATAGATATTAACACGGCGACTGCCGTGAAACAAGTGGGCAGGAGGAGAAATTTGTAACCGGAAGTAGCGGTAGCATACGACTTTCCCATGATCCTCTGTGATGAATCTGGAAACTCACCTCACCCATTAGCAATAACTTGCGCTGAAAACGTTGCATGTGGGAAATTTTTAATAATGCGTTAGCATTACAAAAATATACTTTAATATACCGCCTCAAATATAAAGAACCTTAGTATGCCATCTCGAATATAACAAACCTTATGCTGTTAACCTCGGATATAAAACGAACCTAAGTATGCCATCTTGGATATAACAAACATTAGTGCGTCAACCTTGAATATAGAGAACCTAAGTATACCACCACTAGAAAATGAGCAATCAGTGTGTGCATGATCGAGAGAAATGATAGACTGTGTTGTAAAAATGAAAGTAAAGACATATTAAACCAATATAAGCAAATGCATATGTGAAATTTAATCTGCAACAAAAGAATCAACAGCAACAGAACATTCTAATGCATTGAAACGATGCAACTAAGGTCACTTAGAAGCTTTTTGTTTCTATTCGGCTCTCAAAACAATTGCAAACTAGAGAAAGTAAAATTTTCATGTTCATGAAAATTCTTGAGGCAGTCAGGTGTACGAAGTACGAAGTGGCCCTTGTCACACTGCATCTTTCACTGTTTTCTCTTAAGCTTTGCACAGCAACAATTTTTGTGTAATATACTTTCTGCTATGCAGTCATCAGGAGGTATTTGGTGATCAAGACAGTACCATTGACACGCCTCTGTGTGCATTTACGATGGAGTAACAGTTGGCTTCTGGTGTTCTGTTGTGCTGGGGCCATGTGCATGTGGTCCAACGGTCTTTTCGACAAGATAAACTTTCCTCTCAGGTGTAGCACATTCTTTTTCTGTCGCTTTTTGGTGGAATATGTAACCGATAGAAACAACCAAGTATGTTACATTGACAAATATTCCCTCGCAAACAGGGCTCAAACTCCACCTGAAGTGCCAGTCCAAGTCCTAATCCTCACCTTGTGGATCAAATCACACTCACTGCTTTCAATATCAGTTAAAATTAGGCTATTTGCACACCACATCCCCCTCACTGCCAAAAAGCAGCGCATGAATCTAGTGCCCCTGAAACTTCAGTCTTCCCATGATGCCATGGTCATGTTCTAAAGAACCAGCGAGAAAATAGTTTTATTCCTGCAATACATTTTTGAAACTAGTGAGAAACTAGTGTGATCTAGAATAGAAACTACTATACAAAAACTAGCAGTCAAGCATGTGGCACCATCTGTTTATGCGTATTCAAAGTGATTATTTTAAAGTGATGGCAGCGAATCGCCATCTTCGGAAGCAAACAGGTTAATGAAAAATAATAATGAGAGTAAAGGATGCCTATCATTTCTTCTCTTTTAGGACTTCTGCCCGCTGCCAATGAAATGGGTGCATTAAAAAAAATGTTTCAGCTGCAACTGCACAAGCAGACAGAAGATGCAAGACCTTTAAAGACAATGAAGTTCCTGAATGAAGTGGCACGCACAAATGACAACTACCTCTGTGCTGGCAAAATGAAAGGTATGCAGCTGGCCTTCCTAATAATGCCACAGCAAGCAAACAGGCACAAACTACTCACGTGGTCCTGGTCATTACGGCACATCATAGTGGCGACCATGTTATCAAGAAGCCAATCAACAGGCTTGTCGTTGTAGAATATTAGGAAAAAGGCCACGAACTTCGACAGGTCTACACACTTGAACAGCTTTCCTAGAAAAGATAACAAAGAGGAAATTTTTTCTATCCATTAAGGTAAGTGTAGGCATGAATTAATTTGCAATAGACAGCTTAGCAATGCAAGGCAAAAATGTACAGCAGTAAGAAGTTAAGCGCCACATGGTGTCATGTGGGGTAACTTGGCTGCATTTCATCTGACTTAATTGGTACATACTACCTGAAACCTAATATCCATACTCCTTTGTGGTACACCTATAAAGCAATGTCATCGTATTCTTGTACTGCAGGCCACAGATTTGACTCCACCACTTGCACTCACATTAAATGTGAGCTTGAAAGCTCCACAGAACAACATAGTTACGAATTTCAATGAGAAGGTTGCTACAGCCTTGTTCAGTTCAGTCCCTCGTACGCCAGGCTAGAAGATCACCACAACCACCCAGATGTGTTCCTGCCATTGATAGTGCTGTTGAGTAAGCTTAGGACAACCTCAGGTTGTTTGGGCCAACATAACACCTGTCACATACTCAATTATGTTTATTGCAACAATCTTATTTTATTGATTTTAAACAAATAACCTCCAATGCCATAAGAAAGTGGCTTAGCTACATTTGTAGCAAATGGGTGGCTGCTCTACCGGTTTCATGAAGTCAGAGTCAGGGATGAAATTAATAAGAACAGATTACCGTATTTACTCGCATAATAATTTGTGCACCCCTATTATTACTCTAGTTTATTTTAGTACACTAGCAGTAAGTACCTCGCTAGCAAAAAAGCCGTCTTGTCTAGGGAGGAAGCCTGAGAGCTAAAATCAGCTAAAATAAAGCACTTCAAAGCCGCAAGTTGGTTTCGAATCAGGGGCAGTGTGAACAGAGCCACTTTATTGGTCACTGCACTAGACGACTGCACCTTCGCTGCAATGCGAGTCCGGTGCGTTACCTGCTGACTACTGCCGCAGCTGAACATCCTACATGCTAAACTGAATATCTTTCATGCCGTACTTTGCATGTCGCCGTCTCCATCAACTTCCATTCATGTGCAATGGATCCAAATACCAAAACCAAAGTGAAAAATGAAATGCTTGCACACTGAATTCACATACGGACTAGTACATCCGCATTTATAGCAGTACCGTTGTCCACGCACTTGTCTAGAGACTAACAGTGCGCTCTGTTGTTTATTTAAAACAATCGCCGTTGCATGGCGAACACAGTGTAGTTTTTAAAGGCATGAGGAATTGAACAAGAGATATGAGAATGTGCATGCACTATGTTTTGTTGTTTTCAGCCCTATGCCACACATAAATGATACTAGTGTACCCCCTGGTTTGCCATTTGAGCACTCTAGACAGGTGTGTGGACGACTGTACTCATGCCTTTTAATTTCTCTTTGCTCCCACATGCTGTAGGACTTTGAAGCAAAGTGTCAAACAGCATCACCTCACGGCGCTACCATGACACGGACCTCTAGTCAAACATTTTGTTGATAACAATTAACTGGCATGTTCACTTCTGTGCCCATGAGTCATGTAATTTTTTTTTTTTTCATTTCCATTGTGCTTATTTGCCTGTTCGCTTTTGCATTCCTGTAAACATGCTTGAGCTTTTCTGCCCAGCTAATTTTAAGTGTGTATTTGTTTGTTGGTTTGTTTGTTTTACTTGCTGTGCTCCATAATGCATAGTTCTTTCTCCAAGGCTTTTGTGTCACTGGTGATATTTTGTAGAAGCACGTGAATACCAAATTTTTTATTACAAAGCGGATACGAAGCGAATACGAATATCACTACAGGTAGCTGAAATTAAGGGCCGATGCATTCCTACAAAACACAACTATGAAAAGAAACATATTATTTACTATTCTTTTAAAACCTACCAGGCATTAAATAAGGAAGGGGGAACCATAGTAGTAATAGTAATAAAATATCTTGTACCTTGATTACAGTTCCTTGGATAACAATTGCATTCAGAGGGAAAAAAGTCTGATATCACAGTTTGACCTATTGCACGCATGACAAAGGAGCTTGCTGGAAGCAGTCATGAAGCATTGTAAGGCTGTCAGAGGAGTGATGTCAAGGTGCAAGACGGTGCTGGTGAAATACAACAAGACTGCTTGCGAAACGGACACAAGAGCAGCAACCTGAATTGCAACACGAGCGGGATAATGTTTCCCAACCCCCTTGCTACGCCTACAGGACAAGCACCAGTCTAGGAATTGCGCCTCAAATGCAGTGCTCATGACAATGCATAGTGAGTATAGCCCTCGCGTGCACAATTCGCCGAACTACAAGTCCATGGATAGGGCCAGACGCTGTCGCGAAGGGGCAAAAACAAAACCACGCCATTCGGTGCCCCAGCGTGCGGGCCGCGCGGTACGCGGTGCAGTTGCTTAGGCTGGCTTCGAGCCCGATGTTTCTGTCGTGTGCTTTTCCTTGTTCCTCTGTGTCCTACGATAAGCAGACGCCATATTCGAGCTTAAGAAAAGAGAGATCACGCGAAACGACTGCAGCATCACACGCAGGCCACAATTCCACAGCTTCCTTCTCAAGCCGGGCTGCTTCAGTGTGGGACGCGTTTCTTACATAAAACGAGAGGATCGCGGTCAGGCAGGTTTGCAGCCATCTGTCGACTGTATCGTGGCACAATGCAATGATTAGCTGCGTGGCGCTGCACTCCGTTTCCTGACCTGCAAGCGCGCAGCGGCCGCTGTGCGGCAGCTCTCGACGGCCATCAGCACAGGCCTAGCATTACCATACATGGGCTTTTGTTGCTGCGTACTAGCAGTAGAATCTATGAGGAAAGAGCGATTTAACGCAATGTGACAAGTGCAAAGTACTGCTGTTTTGAAATGTCGCAATGTTTCACCACGAATATAGATGAACAGGAAATTCGTAATTTCATAATGTTTAGGAGGTTCAAATAGTGAAAGTGTGGTGGGAATCGAATCGAGTCGGAAAAACTATTCACAAACTACTCGTTGTTTTGAATATTCGCTCACCCATAATATTTTGTGATCAATTATTTGAACTGTTCTTGTTTTTGTTGCTTAGATTTGCTGTTGCTTTTCTATGCCCTGTTACATATATATCTATATTGCACCCCCTTTACACAATGCTTCCCTGTAGGCGTGAGAGGTATTAGTAAATAAATAGATAAAAAATATAAAACTTCCTACAAGTTGTAAACAGTAGAACCAACCAGGCTACCTCTAGGTGAGGTAGTGATAGCATGAGGACATAGACCTGCATGCTCCCAGGATCACAACCAAGGCAAAAAAGTTTCGTGGCATAAATGTTTTGAAGGTATCTCCCACTAATTGTAGTTTATGCCTCACTTCACTATGAACACAGACACAAACAATGAGAAAAAAAATGCTCCTGAACACAAGTAAAACTTAGTGGAGTGCCATCCAACTCACCGATGAAACCTAACTGGCAGAAGTCGAGAATCATCCAGCGCTTCTTGCGGGCTACTTGTAGATATGCAGCATCCCTCATCTTGGTGATATAGCCAGGCTTGCTGAGAATGTCGTCCTCTAGCTGCAGGAGGGAGGACAAATGCAATCACACAGTTGAAGCCACTCAGCCACTTGAGCTCACGAAATGCTATTTATAATTAGAGCACAGAAAGAAAGCGGCATGAATCAGAGAACAAAAGAAGGTCAATGATACTCTAATTGAAATTCAAATGACGGTCTGGCCTTGTGTAGCACATGAAAAGTACAGTAACAAATAGCCTGGGCCATATTATAATGACAAATTGAATACCAAGAAAAAGAAATGTGGTTGAAAATGGCAGGGAATCAGATGGAGTGACAATGCTTGAAAATCTGCCAACATATAGAAGTTGTGGCTGGCACAAGGAAGAGCTAACTGGGGCTAGAGCTAAACTTTAGCTATGACGGTTGCTGTAGTTTATGGCTTCAGGTAACTTTTGACTGCTTTGTGTTCTTTGATGAGCACCAGAGTCTCGGTTATAAACGTGTTATCAAATTTCGGCTCAACTGAAATCCGACCACCATAAATGGCAAAGAATCCGCGACCAATTGCTCAGAAGCAGAACGCCATGGTCGCTAAGTGACCATAGTATGTCGGTAATGCAGCAATCACAGGCCAACAATGAAAGTTCATGCCAGCCGAGACAGCACATCAGGAAAGATTTAGCTCCATACTTGGGAGCTGTGAAACAAGTTGATGGGCCAGAGATGCATGCTTAGAGGATGCTGCGCATTGGTTCAAAGCTCGAATGATTTCTCGTGGTACAGCATTTGCGCGGACACCGGAAGCGGTGAGACTTCCCGCAACGGTCGGGAGCCGTACGGCGAAGCCGCTTTGTAGGGGCCATGCAGACTGCAAGAGCAGCGCATATAAGAAAACAATGATAATGCAGCTGAGGGCCTGCAGTTTTTTTCCTTCCGCTTTTTAATTTAGGAACTAAAAACAGTACTAGACGCAGTACGAGCATGGAAACGGTAGTTCTATTTCGGTCATTTCCTGGCAGCAGTGCTGCCTGCAGGGTAAACTTGTCCACTGGAATTCCGCGCATAACGGTGGAGACGCTACTACGGCTCGCTTATGAGCCAAATATTGACCCTGCATCATCCCGTTTCCCGAAGTCTCGTGCAGCAACCGTGATTGTAATGGATTAGATGCAGATACATATCCACTGCCAAAAATACAGTTTAAGCAGCGTGAAGCTCCAAGCGATAGACACCTTGTGGCATATGTAGGCTGTATACAAATGGAAGAAATACATTGCTCGCATTTAAAAGTAGTAGATTTGAGAGAGAACAGCAGCACGTGGAAACGCACACACATTAACTTGAACGTATTACATAGCGCGTAGGGCTATAAAACGAGAATTTCCATGTGGCAGTAAAGTTTGAGGCTTATAGGGAGCCACTCGAGCGAATTTAACTTCTTCCTGAACGTCGTAGCACAATCTCCATGGGTCACTACTTGACCTATTATTCGATCTCCAGAGCCTACAAAGAGAGGCAACGAAGAAAATATCTGACGATGCCGGCGAACCAGGCCAGACATCGCGTGAATTATAAGTGCACACAGCTAGTGAGTTAAATTTGGACACTGCAAATTTTTTTCTCCCTCCCTGTTCTTGCCATGAGTGTGGCAATTTTTTTGCATTTTTCTTCTGAAATACTGTCGTTGTTGCTGTTTTTTTACTTCGCTCACTGCAAGAAGCCTTTTCCATTCATGGCGTCACTTCTTCTCAAGTAGTTTAGGTTTCAAGTCTTCAAAGGACACAGCCTGTAAAGGCCTGTATGAAATACAGGTATCGCCATCCCCGGCCGATTTCGCAGCTAAAATGCGTGCGTCGACACAGATTTTTTTTTTCCCGGATCCCGGAGGCTATGCTGCAACGGCATTCACTTCAAATGTGCGGCAACCATCTCTTCTCTGTGTGGATGTCACGAGTTTCACGAGTCCTGGCGGGAAGATCTTTCAATTCGATGTTCTCAACCATAAACGAGTCTTTTGCTGTTGTGCAAACGTCAGCATACCGGAAAAGAGCCAGATAGCCAATTTTTCCTGAGAACAACTATTGGTTGGAGATGTCCGCAGTGTCCCTTCAAAAAGAAGCGATACCGATCCCATGAATATGACATTACAAACAAGATGAAGAGGGCGGGAAATGCAAATGGCCAATTTGAAAGTGGCCTTCTGAAAGGGAAAAAAAATGCATCAAAACTTGAGCAAAGTGCCCTGGAAGTAGTCTGCAGTACTAAACTTAAAAATTCAGAACTAAATACACGATGCACAAAATAGTCCTAGCTTAGAGGGACCATGAAACGATATTTACTGGGGTCAGGAAAAGCGCACGAGCGATTGGTACCGCAGTGCACGTCACCACACCATGAAATTTTTAAGCTAGCTTCATTAACACTGAACACATTGGCAAGTAAAAATCACGCTCTTCCTAGCCCCTCAACTCATACACGCCGACATACCAGAAAAAAAACTTAAAGAAAATAGGTCGGGACTGCACCCCTCTGTGCCCCATCTACCCCATACTGCCTATGCCACATGGACACACCCAATTAGAAGGCTCGCCCAGATTGCCTACTGATGTCATTGGGGTAAGGGCAGCTAAGAACACGCGGTGAGGTGTCACCCGAATCGATTGCAAGCTACTGCGAGCAGAAATTTAAAAAAAAATATTAGGAATTATAGGGTCCACGCAGAGCTTTTAAAGGGACCCAGAAAGGGGCTCTTAATAAAGTTGCGATATGTCTGGGATGTTTAAAGACGCTGCTTCATAATTATCCTCCAGCAAGAATTACTTTAATGTGTTTTGTGGAAGCAGAGTTATATGCAGGCAAAATTTGAACTTCCGTGTCTTCACGTCTTACCCTCTCCTCTCGCATGCCAAAACGGCGGCGCTCCTCTCCCCCTTCACCCCCCCACCACCCCAATCCCCTTCCCCACCTCTGGTCGCTAAGAGTGATGCCACGGCCAACATACATCGAGACTAGTACCCCCCCCCCCCCCCCCCCTCTGAATAACTCAGCTGCAACCACCACCACCACCACCACTCACTCGGCCCTTCCCCTACCTCCGCCGGCTGCGGCGCGCGGAGTGGCCGCGGCCACGGTAGCGCGCGACGTCTGAAAGAATTGGCGCTGTGAACCAGTGATAACCCTCGGCTGCTGACGTCACTTGCATGACGTGACGTCGTATGCCAGGTTTTCGCGCGAAAGCCCGGCAATGCGCGATGTCAGGAGGTTCGAAAGCGGGAATTTTTAAAAATGTATTGTAAATTTCCTGATTTCCTGTTCGCTTTTGAGGTCTCGTACGTGGCATGGACGCTCGGTGGCCTGTACTCTACATAGTGCAAACATTTTAAAGCCAAGCTCAAACAGCCCTTTCTGTGGCCCTTTAAATTTGACTCGAATACTCACAAAGGCCACCTCTACAGATCTTTTGCACTAGCATATGACAAACACAATCATTTAAGGGTCCCTTTAATTAGCATTCCTTAGAATGATATTCGATGACTGCGTAGTTTGAAGATAATCACCTACAAGACCTCTACGGAGATCCTTAAATGCTCTAAAAATTTACACAGCAGATTTGGCACTCAGGAAAACGTGGATTGTCATCACTGCAAGCACAGCAGTACACTAAAAAAAAAAAAAAATGCAGGGACGACCAGTCTCACGTTCGCACTCACCTGCACATAGAACGTTCCCCTGCTCTGCGCGTACATCATGAGATACGCAAAGTCCAGCGTCTGTTTCGTCCTCCACCTGTAGCATGTTTCAGAGCGGTAAAAGGTTCAGTTTCACGCATGCGCAGCTCCGTTTGCGAGCCATCGATGATCAAGCCACCGTCACTCACTTGACGCGCGTCAGCGGGTCCCCCAGAGTCTCAGGAAGCTCGTCCATGTTCGGGTAGTACGACTGGGGCGGGGAGATGATCTCCAGCAGGCCGCTTTCGACGTGCTCTTTCAACCTGCTCAGATGACACGGTAAAGTCAGGAGACAAAATAAAAAACAACTTTTGTCAGACCTTTCCTATCCTAAAATTTTTGTCATTATATACAATGTAGCACTTGGGGCATCGATTTGGTACTACGTGCATCTGATGGAGCCATTAGTTGACCGTGGCAGGTCTAGAAAGATTCAAAATATGGTAGAGATTTCGTCTTTCACCAAGCTGCAGCCATATGCGGACTCAAGGAACCCTTAAAATGTATGTCATGGAACGGTTATCAACTTTGCTAGAGTCGGTTACAACTCAAGAACAAAGCGGCTTTTCCCAGTCGAAGGACCCCCTTCCAGCCAGTGGCGTCGGCCGATCCTCCTGACCATGCTAGCTTGATAATGCAGGAAGCGGCGCGACCAGTATACAATTTGCCACTCCTTGCATTGTCACGCGCCAGCAGGGTCATGAGAATCAGCCGACGCCACTGGCTGGAAGGGGGTCCTTCGACGGGTAGAAGCCGCTTCGCTCTTCAGTTATATCCGACTATAATGATTTATAGCATGCACCCGAATGTGTGTTCATAACATGATCATTCCAAGGCAAAATGAAATTAATCTAATTTGCTAATCTTTTGGCATGCGGCAATTATGTATTTCTCGACAAATATTGCAGTGTTTTGCAAATCCGCGACGTAGGAGCCAGCGTGTGAAGGAATGCTGGGCATCCAGATATTTTATCGCCCATTTTCATCGCCTGAGTGTTACGAGGTTCGGTTAGTCCCGCTGATAGTTCTGGCTCTCTGCCAGCTGCTACCAAACTTACCGCACGACAACTTTAGAAAAATAACTCCGTACATTTTTTTTTTTTTTCTGTACACTATACAACACCCATACGTTTGCGATTAACCATTTCACCACTATCATGCTTCAAGGCACATTTCATAAATAAATAAAAAACAGCAAATATTCAAAGGCGGGCAGCCGATTCCAACAGTACATACTGCGACTTGCTGATCCTAAAGTTTGCTGTGTCTGCTTTTCAGCAATGAAGGATGCAATACTCCTGCGCTTAATGCTCTGCGCCAATGCGACATTGGGAAGCTACACAGCTAAAAATAAGCTAACCGGAAGACTTACTCTTCTTTGATTTCTTTGGCTTGCTTCATGACGTAACTCAAATTTGTCTGAAAAATAAATAAATAAAAAACAGACAGGGCAGGTTACAGCAATGTCACGATCCGTGATGACTCCGTGAACTTCGGAATTTGCTCAGCGTCACATATATGAGCGTATTATTCCTCTGGCGGCTATATCTCTAATGGAGGCAACAGCTGTGCAGAGGATGTAACTAATTCAGTTCATTCTCTTGGGTTTTACAGGTTTCACTTGATTGTAACTAATTCGCAACTGACACAGGTTGCGCCTTCTCAGATAAACTACAAAGTTGACTAAACCGGCCCTTTATTGACAGGATTCGTGCACTAGTGCAAATCACCACCTTCGGTCTTTAAACACAACTGACAAGCTCACGAGCAGCTGGCGGTCATAAATAGACTCCGAGCAGCGGAAAGACACGCGCACCTCTGCGATGAACACGACGATGAGTGATATCATCCTTTCTTCGGGGCTCATGTTGTTGATCAGGTTCTGTAGCGTGGACATCAGGTAACTTTGGACATCTCTCTTCACAGTGGGCACGCCGAGCACCATGGTCACTGCAAAAGTGAATCGGTCACGTAATGAGCACGACACGACGCAGTCACAAAGCTTCCCCGAGAGACTGCCGCGAGGGCTGCGTAAAGCGAAAGGGGAAGAAGGTTATGTAATCCAGTTTTGTTGCTCTTTTCGCTCACCTCCGAAATTCGCAAGCAATTAGTACAGACAATCCGCCCATATGCGGAGGCCTACAGAAAGGCTTGAAATTAACTTGACGACAGCGCAGCGGGCTATGAAAAGGAGAATGACAGAGTTAACATTGTAGAACAGGAAGGTGGAAGCGTGAATTTGAGAACCGATTTGAGCTTATCACACCACAGCTGAAATCACGAGGAAATGGACATCATGCACATCCCGTGTGGCGCGGAGAACCGATGCTCTCTCAAGGCCATAGAATTAATTGCAACGAAAAAGGAAAAAAATAGCCAGGGTCGGTCGTCAGTCGTGTGGGGAGATGACATGAGGTCACTTGGACTACAAAAGAAAGTTTTAACCTCAACTTCATTTCCACGTACCCCCTTAATCTCCTTTAAAGATCTGTGCACACCTCAACCTCCTGGCCCTGAAGGACAACGTATGAAGTACACATATGCGCAAGCGCACCAGGGTAATTAAAGGGATATGGGAGAGGCCACTGGCCCGCAGTAAGCCTCTCCCCTGATGATGATGTTCTGCATACATAGGGTTAACTGAAGGTCAACAGGACATGCTTTTTATCCTGCAATGGACGTAGTTAGGCTGATGTTGATGATAGCATATGATGTAGACAGTTGTGGCGGCACGCCAACACCAAAGGCAGTAAACGACCCAAGTCAATTGCACCCTCGTCCGGCTATTCTATAGAACGTTCGCGAAGACGTCGGGACGGTGATGCGAGGACAGAAGCGAAACAGTCCCCCGCACCACACAGGAAGAATCGAGCACGACAACACGTGGGCGCCACCCACCGACGACCGTATACAGAACAAGTGAAGAACGGTGTACCTCCTGAGCGGCCCTTGGAGACCTTGAGGGCGGGCTTGACGGCGTCCGGCCCCGCAGTCAGGTGGGGCAGGAAGTTGTAGATGGCGGGCAGCTGCAGGTCCAGCATCGTGCCGTCACCCAGACTCCCGTTTCGGGGCACCAGGTGCTGCTGCAAGGCCAGCACGTCCTCCCATCGCTGGTGGTTCAGCATCTCGGCGTGCCGCAGACGCTCCTGCAGCTCGGCGATCCGCTGCACCAGCACAGACTCCTCGGACATATCTGCGAAGCAGAGGGAAGAAGAAAAGCGGAGGGTCACTCAGATGATATGGAATTTACCTTTTGTATAGTGACAACAGGCAAAAATCTGCCCTGGGGACAGAGATTACAATCTAGCGACAGCAATACCTGTAGCACGCTGCGGCTGTGACGACGGATAATGTTGTCGTCGTTACAACCAACGACACGGTGACCAAAAATGTGTCTTAAGTGGGACCGACTGTTTAGTAACGATGTAGTTTCTCGTCGTTTTAAGCTGGGGAAAAGGCATAGTTTCGTAAGCACACCCTCTCTTCTCGCTCATTCTCCCGAAAGCTTCTAACATCTCCTGTACTGCACCGTGCAATGAATAAGCCCTTTTGTACAGCAAACGCGTAGTAAACCAACTTGGACGATGGAGCGCCGTGTCAATTTCTTCCTTTCTTTTCTTTTTTTTTTTTAACGGGTGTTCAATCAGCCTCGTCTATACTGCAAACTGAAGATTCATGAGTCAAAACACAATCTCAGCCAGTGACTCTTGAAATGAATTTTAAGGCTTGCAGGCCATAGTCGCACCTACTTTTGAGTTCCCGCTGCAAACTGTAGATTGGAGACAAATAGCGGAGAACTCACATGGAAAGCACTGAAGATTGTCCATGTCTTTACAAGCGTACAACTACAGTTGAACCTCGTTATAACGAAGTTGAAGGAGCCCGGTAATTACTCCTTTAGAGCCCTAGCTCCTTTATAACCCGTGTTGACTGAACTTCCAAGAAAATCGTCATTCCTTCGCTATATCCATTATTTCGTAATAAATCGTTTCGTTATAACGAGGTTCGACTATTTACAGTATATGTACGTATACACGGTCAGTTGTCGATGATGAAGGAAAAAACTATAAAAGAAGTTGGCCTCCACAGAATACAGCGACATCTATGGAGAATCGGAGGAAATGCATATCAACTACCAGCTGAGCCCTGCGTTTCGCCTGTGTATCAAGATGTTTTGTAGCGATAGCTACATTACAGTAGCATTTCGAGCCTTCAGCGTGACGGCGCCGCCACGCTGTCACGTGGGTGGTCTCGTGGTGCGGAGCAGCTGCCGGCGGCGCGGCGCCGTGGCTAATCACGTGGTTCATCACGTGACCAAGTTCCACTCAGCCAGCTGTAGCTATCGCGTCACTCCAGGTTTAACCAGAGCTAAACCACCGCATTTTTTCCCCCTAATTGAAGACAAATGACAGGCTATGGAGAATGCGCTTCGGAAACAAGGGAACGGATGTTCGTGTCACAGAACCGGTTCAGTTTAGAACACAGTCAGGCCGCCTACACGAAAACAAAGAAGTGAGGAAGACGTTCCTACAAACACTCTAAACACGAATACGCCTACATGGGAGTAAAAAGGAAGTAAGCCGTCCTCTCGCGCAGTCGCTTTTATAAAAGGGCATTTTACTCCATTCTTATACCTTTCTGTTAAGAAGTGTATGCACACATCGGTAAAAATGCATCTCCCCACTACGAGCTCACCATCACACACCCAGCACTTCCCGAATACGATACGGACGCTCTAACCAGTACTATTACAACTCAGATATATATATATATATATATATATATATATATATATATATATATATATATATATATATATATATATATATATATATATATACATGTCACTATTTATCATTAGCGTTACGAACTCGTAACCGTCACGTAATTTCTTTTTTTTTTTTTTTTCGTAATACTTAGCATCCCAGCATTTAGACGTTTTACCAGCCCAGCTATACGAACACCCTACAGCTTTTGTGGAAAAGTTATGCGCACAGAAACCGATCAAAGAACGCTGCTGCCTCCACGCAGTTCGTTTTAGGTTTTTGTGGACCAGATTTCCTGACGCAAGCGCAGACGCCTGAGCCGGCGCTTCTACAGCGTGAGACCCGCAACCCGTCAAGCCGAGGCCGTCACGTCGGTTGCTTCATCCAAATCAAAGCGTGTATTGTGCGCCATGGGGCGGAGTATACAGAAATCGTAAAGCAATGATGGCCACCGCTTCAGGAAGAAAGGGGAACCGACCACAACAAGCGGTATTCACGCGAAAGCGTGCGTCCTTGGCCATGTCGATCCTACGCCGACTCACGCGTGGACGCCGTTTACGCAAGCGGCCACACGTAAACGAGCCGGCTTGCTGTTTGTATTACGCCACCGGCCTGGAGATGCGCGTTTCTTACAGTGTCAGTCACTCTGCTTTCACTCTCCTGTTAGATATCAGGCCGCTACAAACACTGTGACGGCCTCATTACACCACGGAAGGTAAATAAAGCAGAAATATAATAAAACGGGTTCGTATAAAACGATGACGAATTTGTTCAACTGTGTAATTTCCTTTTGTTCCCCCAAGGTGGCGCTGAAGCAATGCTGGATTAGTACGATCCATTCCTAGTGCGTGCATCCCGCGCGATGTCGTAAATGTGGAAGAGCGTCAAACAACTTATTCAACTTCAGCGTTCGTCGTAGTTTATCAAAAAAAAAAAGTGATGAAGATATCAATAATGCAGCCCTTTCGACAAGGTTACCGTTTCAACGTACCTCTATAAAACGTCCCCTGTCCTCTTTGCTCTGAAAGCGCACTGCAAATAAATGCACGGGGGAGCCAACACTCCCTTGATGCTCGGCCAATCATACACCATCACGCTTCGTATTTTACAGCGACAGATATTAAAGGTTCGTTCCTTGGGCTTAGTGTCGGCGTTGTAGTAGTAGGCTGTCAGCGCAACCGAAAAAATGGTTACGTGCTTAACATGGAAACCACTACAGAAGCGGTGTCTACCATAGCTGCCTACTCCCAGTGATTACCGTGGAAGGAGGAGGGGAGTTGCAGTGACTCTTGGCATCACTGAAACGTTACGCCGCGACTGGCAAGCGTAATAGTCTCCCACTTTTCGTAACAGCAGCATCGCGAAGGACGAGGACGACAGAAAGAAGTACGACACGTCACGTCCTTCGCGCTAGTACGGTCATTAATACAATTCAGTTAGACCAGCTTTCCACCTTCCTACCTCTCGGTAACTCCTCCAACTACTGTGACGAAATCGGACTTTGATCAAACCGCTCTAACACGTCTCCTGTCGCTTATCAAATCACAAGGCTTCTTTCGTGGCTATCAAATACAGGGAGAGAAGCGCTACACTTGACGAGTGAGTTCGTCTCAAAAATAAAAAGAGTCGTGTATAACTGTACACGTATGCACGTCGCTCTCAAATACTTTACCTCAAGGTAATAAGTAAATAAATAAAATACTTAAATGCTGCCGCGACCGGGTTTCTAACTCGCGACAGCGCGTACAGATCAGATCAGCTTAACTTCGATCAGAGGTTAACCCGAGTCGAATATCGAAGCCAGATGTGCGACGACATAGCAAAGCAAAATCATGAGCCAAGCAGGATAAACACACGCTTTCGCTCGCACGTCTAATCGGTTTAAGTACGTTGAAACGCTACCCCCCCCCCCTTTTTTTTTTTACCGCCATCGCAGTGAACGACTTAAGGCAAGTGTTCTCATCGCATTTCTAAAGGGAGGAATTTGACCAAGGGGGCATTCTGCTTTCAGCGACGTGACATACGCCCACATAGTGCAACAGAAGCCACAGACGAAAACGAATTTCTGAGAAGAAAAAAACGCAGGAAAGGGGACGACCATCGTTGTTCGTAGCTCATTACATTCCTATTCTATCAGCTCTGCTACTCCCACAAGTAAAAAAAAAAAAGTCGTGCGACACGTGACGGCGCGTACATACAGTCTCGATCGAAAGTGTCCGGCTCACGGGGCCTGCTGATGAAACGTGTATGAGTATATATCCTCACGTTCGTGATGCCTGCGGGGCGAAGAGGATAATCTTCGGAACCTCTCTCCAGTAAGTGTAGATGTCAGCAGAACAACAGTCCGACCACAGGAGAGACGGGCGTAGAAGGTCGCTGGAATGGTGCGACCAATAAAGCAAAATGTCATAATTCAATCGGAAGAAAATGAAGGCCCTTTTCTTCTTCCTGGACTGGCTGCACCATCCCAACGTTGTGTCCGTCCTCTCCTGATCCGTCTAAACGAAGCAAGAACCAACTAGCTAGGCTTCAAGCAGCTCTCCGTAGTTTCGGAACTTCAAAAAAATCCGCGCACTGTATACCCTCTGGCTTCGGTGACAGGCGATAGTGCGAACAAAGACAAACGCAGCATCCATCACTCGTGATGCGAGCGCCCCTCCTCTTCCCTCGCCCCCCTATTTCTCACGCACAAACGCAATTAAAGAGGGCTGTTGACAAAGCGCAATAAATAAAATAACGAAACTGTACTTTCTTTATTTACTGTTTCTTTGTCACCACAGCCTGTTGTAAATGGCAGCTCGGCGACTGGCTAAGGTCACCTAACGACATTCGCGCGGCGCCGCTGACAGCAGATCGGTCAGAGGGAAAAGGAGTGCGCGGGCATCGGACAAAGCAGCGCGTCGGCGATCGACCACGCGACCTTCAAACGCAACAAGACGCGAGAGCGCGACACTCATCGACCAGCGGCACTTTGCTTGCGTCGCAGCGAGCGACAGCAACGTCGTCGTCGCGGGCGCGAGTTTCGCGCCCGTCACCGCGCGCCCTGAGAGACAATCGCGTCATTAGGGGAAAAGCCATTAAGCGCCAGCTTATATGCTTCGGCGGCGCGCGCGCGCATCTATCGACGACGTATAGTTATCTTGAGCGAATAGAAGATGAGAAAAAAAAAGGAAAAAGAAAGGAATGGGGGGGGGGGGGGGGCACCGTACACACAACTAGGCGCGCTACACTGCGCGTGATAAGTGAGACGTGCACAGTACGCGGGCGCAACAGCGGAAGAGCGGGGCGCGCGACGCGCGATCAATGCGGCCGGAACGCTGGAAAACGAAAGTATATAGAAAAAGCGCGCGCGCGCGGCGACCCGCAAGCTGCCCTTCACGCCTGGCTCGCCACGCGGGCAGTGCCGGAGCGGGGGCGGCTGAGAGAGACGGTGGATGTGCGGCACAGTGGACGATACACACTCGGCCAATAATAAACGCGATTGAAGCGCGCAGCTGGTTCCCTTGCGCTGAGGCGGATTCATATCGCCGAGAGAGCTAGACTATAGCTATAGCTGGACTTTGTAGTCTTGCGGGGCACGTCTCCGTGCGTAACGCCGCGCACGGCTGTGCGACGCGCTCTGCGAGATGAACGCGGACGTGGGAAGGTTTGGGAAGAGAGGCGAAGACGCACGACGAGCGGAATCATCAAGTGAGAGCAAATCTAAGCAAGAAACGGTTGCGGTGCGACCTCGTTATTTCGAAACTATAGAGGACGGCGAGGAAAGAAAACCCGAGAGTTTCTCCTATTTTTTATTTTCATTACAATCTAAATTTCGCTATAACCACACAGCTCTCCACTACGAGGCTCACACGAGAAGACGGAATCTTTTCCCTGTAAAACCCAATTAATTTGTTGTAGTACTGGGAACCGCGCTGCAAAAAGACAGAGACGAGCGAACCGCTTCGTTACTGCGGGAATTCGTTATAGCGAGATCATCTTTTGCATTCCACAGTGGCAAAAAACAAATAAGATTAGCTTTTGATATTGAAAGCGAAGATCTTGGTTTATGGTTTGGTTTATGCGGGTTTAACGTCCCATAGCGACTCAGGCTATGAAGGACGCTGTATGTGATGTGAAGGGTTCCGGAAATTTCGATCACCTGGGGAGCGTGCACTGACATCGCACAGTGCACGGGCCTCTAGAATTTCGCCTCCATGGAAATTCGACCGCCACGGCCGGGATCCAACCCGCGTCTTTCGGATCAGCAGCCGAGTGCCATAACCACTGAGCCACCGCGGCGGCTGAAAGCGAAGATCTGTAGGACACTGTCGAGGTTAGTGACACTACACACGCAGTCACACCCAGTCGTGGTGGTGCGGTAGAATGCGTGATTTCACGTATGCACGGAAGGTATACACACTTTGGTTGCGAGAGACGCCGTAGTGAAGGGCTCCGAATAACGACCTCCAGCACCCGGGGCCGTTTTAACACGCACTGACACGAACGACACAGCAGACAGGCATCTTTGCATTCCGACAGCTTCAAAATTCGGCCGCCGCGGCCGGGGTTCGATTCCGCGACCTTCTGCTCATCAGCCGAACGCCACGTATCCACTGAGCCAACGCGTCGGGTCGCGTATATCTAGTAGTCACGGGCGCCAAAGAATACTAAGAAGTAAAAAAAAATAATAACGCATTTACGAAGAATGCGGTTTACTGCGATCGAAAAGTTCCAGCAGCAAACGAGGCCGAAGTCGCGAATGCCGTCGTTTATGCCCGGGATATGGGGCGACCGCTGCACGCCTCGAGTATCTCCTCCCATTGATTACATCCGGCGTCGGCGCGGCCGCAATTTAGGGCCGCGGTTAGCTAAACTAGGCCAAAGACACTAACGCTAAGGGGGCGCGCAGTCGGGTGCACGCGGCAGTAAACCGAAGGGCCCAATCCCTTTGAGCATCCACGACGACGCCGGCGATTGTTTATGGCAGCGCACGATGTACGAGAAAGGCTGCTTATTTTGCTTGCTTTGCGTTACCCATCGCTGGACTCCTACAAAAATACAATTTGCAGCAACAACGGCGCATTTGTCGCAGAGTGACCAACGGCCTCACGTATGCATAGCTGTGAAGCAAATAGAGAAACAACGGCTCGCTAACCCAAATGTTCTATTTTTCTTTTCTGGCACCTTTCGGATAACCACCTGCGCAAATTTATCCATTGCTGTACTGGACGCAGAACGCAGATATCCATCATTCGGTTTTCGTTCTTTCTAGACCGGAGGCCCGC
Source organism: Amblyomma americanum (assembly GCF_052857255.1). Classification (NCBI taxonomy): domain Eukaryota; kingdom Metazoa; phylum Arthropoda; class Arachnida; order Ixodida; family Ixodidae; genus Amblyomma; species Amblyomma americanum. Next base: position 193,529,991 of record NC_135500.1, on the reverse strand, counting down.
AGTGACCACAAGCTAAAGGAATAAAAAAAAAAGATATGCGCGTTGATGAAGCGCGGCCTTACACGTCCCCACTAAGATGCTAAACGAGCTTGGAGTCCGCTCATTTACGCAAAACCAAATAAAGGCCGCGGCAACGTGAAACTCAAATTGCAGCCTCATGCAGCCAGAAATAATCTGTTCTACAAACAAACAAAAAAATGTCGCGGCACTGACAAAAGAACAACACACTTCGTTATAGACTCTTCATAAATGAAGTTCATCACAGTACGAGCGTCAGCGTGCCAGCGTCCTTGCACATGGTTCCGGTCACACACCACTGTTCACATCACAAAGTGCAGCGAGTGAACGGGAACATTCACGCCTGCCTGAGGGGTCATGGCTCAATTATTGCTTTGCTCTTTTCCCCAGCTGATGTTGGGGACGCGAGATAACGCGTCGGCGTTGCTGTTGCGGGCGCCTCGCCTGTGCGTTACAACCACATTGTAGCGCTGTAAGGCCAGTGCCCGCCTTGCTAGTTTAGCGCCATGATGCGTGCTTGTCAGATAAGCGAGAGGATTGTGATCGGAGACCACATTAATCTGTGCACCAAACACCCAGTGGTGAAATTTCTTAAGCGACCAAATTATGGCGAATGCCTCGCGCTCGATTGTTGACCAGCGGGTCTGAGCTGGTGTGAACGTGTGGCTGGCGAAGGCGATCGGTTCCTCTCGCCCCGCCTCTCCCATCTGTGCCAAGCAAGCTCCGGCCGCGATTCGGATGCATCCGTGAACAGCCATTACGGCTTGCGGATATCGGGGGTGTTTAGCGCTGCCGCTTCGCAAAGCGACTCCTTTAGCTTATCAAAAGCCTGCTGCGCTTCCAGAGTCCAAGGAATCGGCCGCGCCAGTAATTTTTTGATGGTCCGTTGGGTTCTTCGGAAGGGTGCAGACCCTTCCAAACGTTGTTGTTCGGCGGTGATGAAGGGAGATGTGCAGATGGTCAAAGAGAGAATATATTTACAGTATGTACAAGGGCAAACTGCGTTACAAGTTGAGTCACAAAGACGGTCAAGCTGTAACTGACAAAGACAATTCTCACACAGAGAAACACTCTCTACAAGCCCTTACTCATCGACGCGAGGTTAGAGTCTAGGGTTGTAGAATTACGTGCCACTGCACGGATCCCCTAGCTCAACTAGACAAGACTGCCCTCCAATGATTTTACATGCAGTTTTAAAGCTTTTGCAAACAAAGAAATTAGGGCGGTCATATATCGAGGCCCGCCCTAAGCTTCGATAACCAATGGAGGTAGCCACAGCCCCTGAAGGTTAGACCCAACTTCGAGCCCGGGGCTTGGCTATAAAGAAAAAGAAACATATACAGAAAACATTTTGAAAACCCTCTTTCCGAGGGGAGTTCTCGGCCTTAGCGCTTGATGCTTTCCCTTTCCCTGCCGCACCCGCGCGTCGCCTCTCAAAGGATGAAGCGTTTTTTTTTTTTTAGCTAATTGGCGGGACCACTGACCCACTGGCTCACCGCAGGAATGTCAGACGGCGGAGAACCGCGACGCTTCGGTGCCATCGAGAATGCCAGAAAAAAGAAGAAAGAAAGGGGCCCATCGCGGAATGCGAGGTGGTTCGCATTCTGCCGCCGTGGGAATGCTGCCTGAGATCAAGCGGCGCCTCGCATGCTTTCTTGGCGCCAGGTGTTTTCGGCCGTCACAGTGGTGCTGTCAAGCAGCCAGTGCTTCCTGCGCATTTGCCACTGCTTGCGGGGGTGGGGGGCGTAGACCGGAGGCCCGCAGTGACCACAAGCTAAAGGAATAAAAAAAAAGATGCGTGTTGATGAAGCGCGGCCTTACTACACTAGGGCAAAACGATTTCGCAGGTTTCACCCGCATGTTTCACACATACAGCCCTTGTAAACTTATCGAATTCTAAACCTCTTCAGTTTCCCTTTAAGGCCATGTAAATACCGCACTTCTGCAGATGTTTTTACAGCGAAAGCTGTAGTACATAACCATCCCCCGGCGGATTCAGAGCGTAGGCCACCCGTCGACAACTGGTCACGTGATCGGTCACGTGTCATCACGTGATCGGTCAGAAGCAAAGGTACGCGAAACTATGCCCGCTGCGATCGTGGCGGTGTCCAAGTTACCGCTAAGACTGTCGGTCTTTGACTTTGAGGACAGGCAAGCAGCACGCGCATGAAAGCTTTTACAGAGTTCAGCGCGTGTCGCCGCATAACATAAACCTTTTTTTTTTGAAAAAAACAGAAATGTGAGAAAGCGAGTGACTGAGCGATTGAATGGCAACGAATGAGTGCCCGAAAGCCCAGTAAACCATGCGCCCATATAGGGCCCCATCGCCTCACACGAAGCAGCGGACGGATGCCCATGCGTGTGTCCGTGACGGCAATGCTGAAGCCGGGATAATCACAGGGATGCGCTTCGGCGGTTCGCTCGCGTCCCAAAGGGGCAGGACCGAAATGCCACGGGCGACCGCTACGCCACCACACACCGTTCCTATGGCAGGCGTGACTGCCGACTCGCGCCGACAGAGCATGCGCAGAGATTCGCAGGAATCGCACGGATGGCGCTGTATACGCGCATTTCACGAACATTTCTAGCTAAGGATGATGACGGCGATAGCACTGAGAGAAAACTTGGCCGCTTCCACAGCTTCTTCCGTGCGCGCTCGGCTGCTGACCCGAAAGACGCGGGTTCGATCCGGGCCGCGGCGGCTGAATTTCGATGGAAGCGAAATGCTAACGGCCTGTGTGCTGCCCTATGGGGAACCTGCGCTGCCAAGGTGGCACTGCAATTGTTCCATTCGGTGACTCAAAACTGCTTTTGTCAGCCGCTTGGGCCGCTGCAAACGCCAGAACACATTCTGCGCGATTAGATACCCGCGTTTGGCTGACAGCATTCATTGCCTAGCTTCTCTCGGCGTAGCCCAGATAGCCGACGCACGGCACGTGCGCCTTCGACAGAGCGCGGAGGCTCACGCCGATAAGCGCCTGAAGGTGGCGCGGAAAAGTACTAATAGTACTACCCAAAACTGCTTTCTCTTCTCGCTAGGCAGTGTGTCATGGCGCTGCAATCGGCACCGCAGACTTCAGCGCAAGTTCCCCATATCAGTGCACGTTAAAGAAGCCCAGGTGGTCGAAATTTCCGGAGCCCTTCACTGCGGCGTCCCTCATAGCCTGAGTCGCTTTAGGACTCAAACCATAAAGCATAAACCCCCCGTAAACCATAAACCACAGCTTCTTCCGAGCAGATAATAGAATCATGCAGCAGGCATTCACACCAGCACAATTTGATTTGATCCAGCATCCACTTATTGTTCCCCTTTCGGCATGATTTGTTTGCTGGAATGTATAGGCGATATTTCACTTGTGCTTTATTGTAAAGGATGGTAAAGTCACTTGAGTAGATTGAGTTCTTTTTTATTTTTTTCTGACGCGCACCGACAAACAACTGGAATAAGAGGACTCCTTGCATTCCCCTATGTGGGAGAAATGCGACAGACGCAGGCAGGAGTCGAACCCGCTGCCATCAGACCCACACGGCAGCAGTAGATACGCGGTTGGAGCGAAGCGGCACCGCAGCTCTTCGCATTCACACACACACCAAGCAGAGTCGAGAATGCGCGACCGGTGGCCAGCAATAAGTCCCGAACTGTTGAAATGGGAAAGTATGAACGGAAGCCGAGGAGAGCGCTAACTCTAAACAGCAAATTTTATATTTAACCCTTCAAGACAGAAGGAGCGCGCAGTTTGTATCAAATATAGAACGCGGGGTTGATCATCTCCAAGCTTAAGTAAATGTATGGACTGCAGATATTGGCGTACGGGCCGCGGGTTCAACGTCTCCAAGTTCCAGACCTCTAATTTTCGGTCAGTGTTGACTTACGAGAAATAATACAAAAGCACACGAGTTCAGTAGCAAACCTGAAAAGAAACACCGTTCATTACAGCACAGGGCCTCCAGAATATTGGTTTGTGCCGCACGCCCGTATCAACTGTGCAAAACAAACGATTTCGTATACTATTCGTAAGTTACCAATTAGCCCAATCCTCGAAGATGTTGATATTAGTTCCTGTTCTAAACACTGTTCAAAGTGTTTTGGTCCCGCTTAGTCTTTAAAGAACGTCTTCTCTTCCAATTCTCGTTGGAACATGTGTATTAGACAATTAATCTGCTCTTCTTCATTAATGGTTTGGTTTTATGGGGTTTAACGTTCCAGACGGTCTCAGGCTATGAGGGACGCCGCAGTGAAGGGCTCCGGAAATTTAGACCACCTGGGATTCTTTAACGCGCACTGACAACGCACACTACACGGGGCTCTAGAATTTCGCCTCCATCGAAATTCGACCGCCGCGGCCGGGATCGAACCCGCGTCTTTCGGGTCAGCAGCCGAGCGCCACAACCACTGAGCCGCGGCTCTTCCGTATAAATTTTGCGACGTCAGCTGCACTGCTTTGTTTCAGAGCATGATACCTTGGCATTTTTTGTGTGCGTGTGACGCGAGTTATGCTTACGTCATTTGTGGTCATCTGTAACTGCATTGCTGCTTCTGCCATGAAACGCGGCTGACGCGGCCGGGGTTGAACCCGGATATACTTCGACACAGCAGCCGAGAGCGCCTTAACCGCTTGGCCACCGCGGCGGTGGTGTGGGCCGGTCTGCACCCGATAAGGAACATCTGGCAGTCTGTTATAGTAGCCAAGATAGCGTGAGAAGGGAAACACATGCGGGGACGCCAGGGAATCGGCGGATATAGATTAAGAAGCGCGCCGTGGCTGGCGCAGAAAGGACGTCATTCGGTGTCGGCCTTAAATGTCGTGCAACATATAGACGTCATCTGTCGAATGGCGACGAAGGATCTTATGAGAACAGCTGGAGTGATCTCGGAGGTTCCCTCATTCCCCATCTCCATCGCAACACCTCCTGTCAGGCTGGCAACGATATCTGCTGCCCACAACGTTCAAGCCACCGAACGGAACAATGTACCTTGCGTGTTTGTGTCCCTCTTTATTGTTTAGTAATACCGGTTTCAAGTGGGAGAAGCCGTTTCCATGGCAACAGGCTTTTGTATACGCTTCCCTCGCGAACATAGCCCATGTTTCCGTTCCGCTTCGCACACGGGTCACCTCGCTCGCTCGTGACGTCACAACGATCACCGAACCGCAACAGTTAATACGGAAATCGCTTTGAAGTCTGGTGTCAAAAGCCGGTAGAGCCCAAGAGGCGAAGTAAAAAATAAATAAAAGCAGATTATTGTTTAATACGTTAACTTGGCGCGATGTTCGAAAGAGTTCTCCGATAGGCTCGCCAATCATTGGCTACACGCACATTATTTACTCGTGATTTTAAAAATGTCACGTTCAACATTCGGTGGACCTTTGAGGGATACCTATATGGGCCTTCTGTTGAGGATTGCAACATGCATGCGTAAGTTACCTCTGGATCTCTTCAAATACTACTTCGCCACATCATCAAATATTGCGAGGAAGACAAAATGTCTATTAGAGAATCCTTCACACAAAAGCACTTAAAAAAAATAGCTTTGAAATAAGGATTTCAAATGTGCTTTGAACGATAAAAGAATCCAAACAAGTTTTTGAGCGGGGAGGAAAACACACGACCACCGCCCACCTAAGCCATGGTTCCGTGCTTTTCAACGCCCCCTTCTTCAGAGGCGGGTTTTTCTTCTGTCGTGGTTATAGTTGGGACCATTAGAAACAGAAAAATCGTCTAAAGAAAAGCAAAAAAAAGACCAGCACACCGATGCATTACGTTTAACTCCTCAGCAAAACTTCGCGCTGCAACAAGCTCAACTTTTTGGTTATTTTTTGACGGCTATGGTACCGACCCGTGCTCGCATTGGCCGCCACTGCAACACACAGCAGCAGACGTCGCCGAGCGATACGCCATACAGAGTGCGGAGTATAGCCTCAAGCTGCTAAGTATAGCCGCGGGAAGAGTCATTTGCCGCGCCAAGAAGCGATCAGAGCGCGGACGCTTAGAGCGCGAGAGAATAGCAGAGGCGGTTCGGCGGCGGCAGCAAGCGGCGCCGGCGAAAGGCGATAAAGGAGCAAGCAAGTTGGCATAGCTGTCGTCGGTCCACCGGGGCGTCACCATCTCGCAACAACCGCGTTCCCACCCTATTTCGGGTGAGCGGCGCACTATGCAGTCGCTAAGAAAACAACAAAGAAAGCCCAGCAGGTCCTGCAGCACCAAAGAGACTGTCCGCATTCAACCGAGGTCCCCTTGCTGTTCAGTCGGAAGTGCCCACTGTGGCATCCGTGCACCGGATTACGGGGACCCGGAGCGTTGTTTTCTCAGCCCTCGTACGACCAGCACCCCCGGATCTCGAAATGGATCGGGCATCATTTAGCCCCACACCGGTCGTCGACACAAAAGTCGAGGCCCGAGGAGATGCACACGTATATATGCGTGCGGTCCCGAACATGCGCGGACCTGGCTTTACACGCGTACGAAACAGAAATGGAGCCAGGGCAGGTGAGCTCGAAGCGCGCGCTGATGTCTTCCTAAGTTTCGCTTTCTCCGTCTAATGACCTGACGTCCGCGACCATTTACTTAGTAACAAAACAAGAACGAAGTACCGTGGCTACCAGCTCGGTAGACCGTCGTATGCCCGACTGCACTGACATCCATTGGCGAAAGGCGACGAATAGGAACACCGGCAATTCGGCGTTCTTGCGAGCTGGCGAAAGCCACGGGAGATTTTGCCCCTTTCCGGTTTCCGAACAGAGTGAAGGCCTCCCACTGAAACGTCGACGCATGCAAGGCCCCCTCCGACGTCGGTTGGAGCGGCAGATATAAATCATTTTGCGGCCCCGGCAGTCAGACAGGAGTCCCCATTTTCTTTTTTTTTTTTGCGTTTTTCGTCGGGTGTAGTTTTCTACCATAGGCGGGCGGAGTGCAGCTTCGTTTGACAGACAGGTGACGCTGCCTTCATCACTCTGCGGACAATGACGGCTGGAGCTGCCGATTACGACGGGCTTCACTCACCTCTTCACTACATACACCGCTGTCCCTGCGTTGGTAACGGGAAATGAAGCGTAGTAATAAAAATTCGTTTATTACAACGGGGCTGAAATATATCTTTAAAATAAAACCAAACCAACCAGCGAAGAAATAAGTAAACAAGCAAATAAACAGCCTGGAAAAAAAAATGACGGAAGCAGGATCACAGTGGACACTGCAGATCATCGCAGCATACAGCCACCGGACTCATCATGCGCACCTCACCCCCAAGCTAGGTAGTAGTTTACACGGCGTACACTTTCTATCAAACGTTGTCACGCGTTGAAGTGACGCACGCGCGTATACGTGCCAGACGCAATCAGTTCGGAGAAGCACCTGGCAATATGTTTTTCCGGTGGTTGCGACACCTTCGTACAGAGACTGTTTTTAATTTCACAATAAGCGAAATGCATACATTAAAGCGGCGAGTTACAGAGAATTAACAAAAAAAAGTCAGTTTTTAACGGCTTCCTGTAGGTTAGAGCAAAACTCTACTGCCTCCTTCCTTGTCGAAGGGACCTGTGCTCAGAAAAGCAAGAAGCCAGGGGCAAGATGATTGACGAACACTCCTCTCGTTCAGCCAGCAGGAAATTACTGCACACAACCGGTTGTTCCGGCCACCAGTTCCAGAGCACTCCGTGGGCTTCTCTTATTGCGTACAGCTCATTCCTCGCTTCAGTCAACGAAGGAAACGCCGAGACCCTGTGAAACCGGGAAGCACTTGTCAGCTCCGACGCGACTGGCACCGCAGGTTGACAGCATGCACTCCGCAGGGATTCTGACTTTTAGCCCTCCGGCACTGTGGCTGCAGTACTGTGCATTAGCAACCCATTCAGAGGATCCCATTTTCTCAATCCACTAAACTCCCGCCGATTGCTCGTGCTTCTTATGACTGATTCCTGCTTAGGAAATTGGAAAGGAGCTTGCGACTAGAAGCCGAATGATGACACCGCGAACTCATCGGCCTACGTTCCAACCAGTCGGAGTACGCGATTATTAATGACACTGTTCCATCACAACGGGATCCGGTATCACCACGCCTACGAGATATCACTGCTACGACAATGGTGTAGAAAGAATACGTCTTCCTATTTTTTTTTTTGCGACACGATACCACCAAGCGGTTCTTCGCGACTAGAACACGATCCAGGGGAACAGACAAAAGGACACGCGAAGCAAAGTCGGACCTGGGAGAATCGTCTGCACCGCGAAACGACGGACAAGGGGAAGAATTTAATTTCGCGACGGGAACCACGGACGGCAGAAGAGAAGGGGCCGGCGCCCGGCCCGGATAACTTTAGCTTGGCGCTGACCTCGCCTCGACTCCTGCACGGCAGCGGCGCCGCAAAACCGAGAGGCTCAATTTTAGGGCTGTGTCAGTTATGCAAAGTTGGCTCCCAGGACTGCCACTATTTTTCTTTCTGCTCTCCTCCTCCCTTCCACGCAGTGCGCACGCCTCCTCTCCCCTCGCTCAGAACAGCACAAACAGCTCCTCGGGCGGCGGCTACGACGCCGTGCAACCAACTGTCATGACAAGAGGGGGGTATCTGGAAAGTCAGCACGGCAGATGGGAGGGAAAGAGTGGGGGGAAGGGGGAGGGATGGCTGGTCCGACCTGTTCGTCTCTCAATGCGCCACGCAGGCAGATGCAGGGGGACGAGAGGGAGAGAAAGAAGCGCGCCGGGGGTGCAATTTGGCCCGCATCGCTCGCCTGCCTGCTCCCAGTCGGGCGCCCCGGGCCGCCGCCCGACGCAGCCCCCAAAAGGGTTCTCCCGTTTACCAATAAGGCAAGTTTATTGCCACATCGATCGCGGGCCCTGGCCGCGCGCTCGGCTCCGCCGTCCGGCTGTAAAAATATTTTCCCCGTGTGTTGCGAGGGGAAGGGAAGGGGGGCACGAGCCGTCGGCCGCCGTCGCTCGCGGCAGCCCGGCAGGCAGGGGGGAAGGCTGCAGTATGAGGAGGAGGCCGAGGAGGGGGTCCGGCGCCACTTTTTTATGCGCGCGCTCTTGTTTTCTTTTGCCCTCTCCCGTATGCGAGCTCTCCTCGCCCAAAAAGAATGGGCGAGTGGGAGAGGGAGGCCAGCCAGTCAGGTGACCCCGATCGAGCGCTCCGGTTGGAGGAACGCCGCCTAACACAATTTTTTTCCGTCGGCTAAAAATTTCTCGGGGAAGGAAGGCGCGCAGACGACGCCGGCACTCCCGCGGGCCGGGCTAGGAAAACATTTTTCCGCGCCGGCGCCGCCATCTTGGAGCGGCGCCCACTGGCGAGGTCGTCGCCGCCGCTGCTGCCGAACGTCGCGGGAGCTTTGTTTTCGCACCACAGCGCTCGCTGGTGCGGGCATCGGCGCTCCCAGGCTTCCAGCACGCGCCGCCGCCGCCACCGCTGACCCGAGGGAGAGAAAACGTGAGTGCTCCGACGTCGGCGTCAGCTGCTGGGCGCGGGCAACCCCGGGTGTGCGTCTGTGCGTGCGTACGTTCGCTCCCCCACCTCCTACCCTCGTACAGGCGGAGTGTCTCCGCTTCCCGGAAGTGACGTCACGATGCTCCTATGCAGGCGCATCGGTAACAGCGGCGTCTCGGCCAGCGTCTTGTGATGTCGCCAGTCTTTATTTTTTGCTTTCGCGCCCCCTTCCAACGTCCCTTAATTCCAGCGTGCTGCGGGCTGGTCGCCATTTGCGTACTTCGTTCTGCTTTTAATCTTGCACTGTATACGGGTACCGGTATAATGTACCGCTCAAAGACTTCTCGCAGCCGAGTTTATATGGTGAAGCGAATCTGTGCTAAGAGCATTCATGGTACCATGAACAGTCGCGGCAGTACCCTTTACTACGCGCGGCAAAAAGAAAATAAAAAGCGGTACGTTGCAAGAGTATTCCAGCTGGATTCGTCATTGTTCGTGGACTGCCGCGCGCACCTATGCTCTCCTAAAGTTAAACGCGTTCAACGGAACAAGCCGCGACTTGAAGGCTGAATGCGCAGCGCATAATTTATTTCTTGCGCGACGCAGTAGCAGGGAACACGCAGGCTAAAAACGCGGTCGGAAAATACCGTGGCGTCGACAATGCCGCAAGCGACAACGTCGGGAAAATTAAATGCGCGCATCGTCGAGGCAGCGAAAGATTACTGGTAGTTACGGATGATTGCGCCAAGTATTCTGTGTACTGGCAGTGGGCTCACTTTGTACGCCATTGCCTTATCCTGAAAGCTTCCGTGAAGAACCTCCTAGTGCCCGTTGAAATCGAAGTGTTCTCACATCGACTCCATTCCGGAACAGACTCGCGAAAGGGTCATTGTGGCATAGCCAACGGATCTGGTCAGGTTTGCGAGGTCATTTCGGTTTCGCTCCTGGATCCATGTCATTGCCTTCTCTGTGCGGACGGCTATAACGAAGCCACGCCCTTTATATCGAAAGAAGAAATAATTTCGATGAATCGCAAAACGGTCGGACATGCCTCCCCTTCAAGAGTGCAAAACCAAAGTATGCACGTAGCTGGCTTGTCACTATGACGCTACATACTGAAACTGACAGCACAAGTACAGTAGACACAAGGAAGCAAGATCACCGGCTCTGTTGCATTTATTACCCTCCGTCCGCGTTCCATTCAAGAACTATAACCACAGAGGCAGAGCGCTCCTTCTGGCCGTGGGCCCATTCTTTCGTCCCGCTGTGGGGGCGAAGTCACGCGAGGCAATACGGACATGCCGAGAGATGTGGAGATGACTGAGCTTTCCTGGCCTATGCTGCCTGCTTGAATCAGTGCGAGGAAGCCAGTAATCTGAAACTCGCTCAAGAAGTTAACTGCTGCGGTCGGGGGGGGGGGGGGGGGGGGGGGGGGTGACAGGCACTAGTGCTCTTTCCAGGAAGATAATTGAGAGGAAAAACTTTTTTTTTCTCTTAGAAGCGCCTTACACAATGCACGTAATCGCATTTTGTAATTATTCTCCCGAGTGCGACGTTTGCGCATGAACAGAACTACGAAACAATGGTAATTAGTTACGTTACTCGGCACAACAAGCCCTAACGCGACCCCCCGGAAAGTTAAACGCGACGCATAAGAGCGAGAATCCGACGTCTCAGCGTTGACTCGCGGGGCGCGAACGAAATGTCGCAAGAAAGGCGTGACGTCAAACAGGGCACAAAAGTGTCTGGCTTATAAACAACGTTACGAAAGTCATTCTATATGCGCCTCCGATATTCCTTTCTCTCTAGCCAGTGGAGAAGGTCTTTTATAATGAAGCTTATCGATCAGTACGTGTTTTTTTTTTGCATATTTTCCTTGCCAGTAAAAAAAAAATAACTTTAAAACTGTCCTAGCCTCGCGACCTGTTTAAAATAACAAGCCCGGGGGAGCAGCACCACGCCTTCGGTGGAGAACCTTATATATTCCAGCGAAGTATGGCGCGCGTATGCTTCTACGGTTAGCCTTCGCCGAAGCTTTCCAGCCATGCGCGCCGCGTAGGAAGGAGGCCCGCCGATCTCTGATCTGAAATGATCAAAGCCTCGCGGTTGCTCGCTCAAGGTGGATTATAAATAAGTCAGTGCTTCATTATTTCCTCCCTCCGCCGAGAACTTTCGGCGTTCCCCTCTTTTCTTTTCAATTCTTTTTCTTTCTTTTCTTCGCGCTCGACGCGTCGTCGAATGAACCGAAGAAGAAAAAAGCCGAAACGGGCCCCGCATCCTCAAAAGAGAAAAGAATGAGAGAACGCCTTCTCCTCAGAAAAAGAAACCTGTCTTCGCGGGAGAGCGCACACAAAGGGAAGAAAAGAAAATTGGAAGAATCGAGGCGAGGAGTTCGTTGCCTCGCGGCCGACGCCGTGTAGAAAGAAGCCCGTTTCGCGCTCTCGAAGGTGTGTGTGTGCGCGCGCGCGCGTGTGTGTTTTTATGGTAGATAATAGACGGCTCTCGGGTGTGTTTCGGTTCCCTCGCTGCCTTTTTTTTTACTATTATTTTCCTTCCGAGCAAAAAGAGAGGAATCGAGATTGGCATCACCTCCGAAGGAACGATATGACAGGGACGCCTTTGTGCGCGAGTCGACTGTAATGACTAGCCGCGCCTCGCGATAGCGGCAGCGAACGCGTCGGGACCGCCGCCCTAGGCTTGAGAAAACCTGCCCGAAGACAAAAAAGCCCTTTCTTTCATTCCAAAAAGAAAAAAAATAGACTGTCTTCAAAAAAACAGGTGCGTTTGAGCGCTAACGCGCATGGGCAAGGAAGACTAGCATAAATAACAGTAAGAAATAAATAGCAGAGCTGAGCTCACCGGCTTAGCGCATTAATCAGCAAAAACTGGTTGGAATTAGCGGCGTTTCCGGCGCGTAAAGTCGGTATGGCGTATGCATGCGAGGACGCTAGCGCTGGCATAAGCATATTTACAGACTTGTTATGCACGCGACGAGCCAACCTGACACACAAATAGCTACCCGTATTTGCTTTTCTGTTTCGCCCACGTTTCGTTACGTGGCTTCGCCTATCTTTTCGAGCATGTTCAGCTACACGGCTTTGGCCTGCTTGCTTCGAGTACGCTTAGATACTTGGCGTAGCCTGTTTCGTACTCGTTTTCCCACTGGTCTTCGTCGCTTTATGAGCCCGCACCACCGCTAGCTGTGCGGTCTTGCACGTTCAGCTCAGATATCAACAGGTTCGACTTTCCCGTCGGCATGAATATCCGCTTCCACCACCACAGCGAATCTACGAGCATCCCACGGCGCACACCTTTCGCGAACATCCGTCGTGGTCCTGTTTTCTCACCTCGTCAATGCAGCACCGAACTCCGCAAGCTCACTTTCTGTGACGCTCCGCAGGCCTCATGCGGCTGCTGTTACGTGATAGGGTCCACTGCCGTGTCTAACAATCATCCTATTCACCTCGTTCAACCACCGCGCGTCTCCCCTGCCTCCGCGGCGAGCGAGCCGCCGGAGCCTCGGCAAGCCGCGGCACTAGAGTCACTGTACGCGTTCCTCCGTCTTTCCTGCCTCCTCGACGGCGCGCTCCGCTCGGCCAGTGCCATAGCAACCGGCGGCGCTCGTTTCCGGGTGATGCGAGATCCTCCTCCTCCCGCCACCGGATTTGGATGCTCCCAGCACTGCAATCGCATCCGTGTATCCGTCTTCCCAACGTCATTATTACTTGTTATTACTATCATTACTATTACATTATTGCGTAGTTGACACGGCTAACTTCGGATATAGTGAAAGAACGTTCAGCACAGACGGGAAACAATTTTTGTAACTTGTTGAAGCAACACCTCGCTCATGTATGCGGATCCTAGAGAAAAGCCCAGAGGCTTGGAAGCCCGCCGCTCCAAGAAGCAGGGTGGCTTGGCCCGGGCTCTCGAAATTTGCGGTGAGCTAGGGTTCATTTTCATCCTTCCTCCATGCCTAACAACAACGCCGCGCCATGAGAAATCCCTGCAAATCATGGTGTGTGCTGTGTTGCCAGCTTATGGCCACGGCGGCCATATATCTTCCAAGCATGGCGGCGCGGGGAAAAGGAACGCGGTATTCTGGGCTTCGTTCTTCCCGCCAGTGGGAGAGAATGAACAAGTTACGACTGCCGATGTACAGTCGGGGACAAAAGTATCTGGACCGCGTGATCCGGAAACGAAGCCTATAGCTCTATTATCTGCCAGCTGGAGACATTTGTGGGGGTTAAAGCTAAAATGCTGTTCTTTCAGCTCCGCAAGTGCGGTCTGCAGCCGGCAGCTAATAATAGAGCTATCGGCTTAGTTTCCAGAGCACGCGGTCCAGACACCATTGTCCCCGACTGTACCTCCTAAATGGCTTAATCAAAAATAATACACCTTTCGCTGTAAAACTGAACAACATAACCATGCACAGACATGAGGACCGGCGTTCATTCAATGTGGAATGCAGAACGCGGACATACTGGCAAAGTGGCACATACTCGATACGCAATATGCGGCTGGCGCCCTCATCCGGCGTGTTCGAGAACTACAGCTGCGGTGGGGTTGCTTTTCAGAACCTCCGCTGTGCAGTTTGCGCGTTCGAACCCAATTTTCAAGCGAAAGCATTGCATGATGGCTTGCAGAAGCCTCGCTTTTGAGGGGGAAGAGGGGCATCGCAGTGATTATTTGCATCAGTTACATTCCCTACAGTATATAAGAACAGTGGCGAAGGCTGCGTTACAGGAGCTGCAGCACACCATAGTCGGATACAACTTCGGCAGATTCCCTTCAAAGGAGGCCCTCCTAACAAATGGAGTCGACCGATTCTCACGTCATCTTTCACCTTCTAGCGTCACAGTGCAAGAAGTGGGAGATGAAAGGGAATCAACCACGGCTTAATCGGATTGCCCGCGACGTCATGAAAATCGGTCGACGCCATTGGCTGGAAGGCCTCCTTCGAGGGGCACCTGTCGTTTTATTCTTGAGTTGCACCCGACTGACGGACGTTGGGCTGCACTCTCAAGATATCGCGTTTCGGACTGCACCTGCACTGACATTCTGCGAAGCTGGATACCACGAGGCTTTTATTTTAACGTTGTACCGTAAGGTGACGCGCGGGAGCACAAAAGAAATCGTGACGGCTTAGGACGTACACACGCACAGAGAAATATGACATGCAATGCTACAGCATCGGTGCCATCGCTGCGCTTGTCAACATAAGCACGGACATAGATAGATATATAGATAAAGAGGAGGAGGGAAAGGCAGGGATGTTAACCAGAAAGGGGTTCCGGTTGGCTACCCTGCACTGGGGAAGAGGGATTAGGGGACGAAGAGGAGGAAGAGAGAAGGGAAAAAAGGCATAACACACACACACGCACACAACGCTGTCGCAATCTGTCACTCAATCTAGTCGCTCTCAAGTAGGCAAAGAGTGCCTTGTATGCCTTGAGGGCAGTCGACTGCTGTGGCCACGGACCGAGGATCTTTTGCTCTGTTAATGGGCGAGGATCGAGGCGGTCCAGGGCACAACACAGTGTATGTCTTGCACTCGCAAATGCAGGGCACTCACAGAGAAGATGAGCGATGGTCTCCTCACGACCGCAGCTCTCACAGGCAGGGCTGTCGGCCATCCCCATCCGGAAAGCATAGTAATTGGTAAATGCAACACCGATCCATAAACGGCATAACAGTGCTGCGCCGATAGACAGATTTGCAGCCCCGACTGCGCTCTCCTCGGGAGTGGCGAAAACATGCACGTGACGGGTGCGTGTACCAGATACCATGGGCCGTGTTTTATTTCCGCTTTGCCGTCGAACAAATGACAGCTCTCTCGTCGCACGTTCCATGGGCTGACAAATGTGTATTTCAGTCCGGGAAAAACTCTTACTGCAGCTTGCTTATCTCGCCCTGTACGCGCACTTCCGCGACGCAGGTTCCGCACCAGGCGGCAGTGCTGGCGCAGATGAGCGAGCAGTGCGCGAACGACGCCGTGTCCGGCGGCGGCGGCGGGGCGGGCGACAGCCCCGGCCTGTGCGTGAGCCAGAAGATCCACTGGCCGCACAACGTGACCTGCTACCTGGTCAAGTTCTACCGGCAGACGCCCTGCCTGTGGGACCACTCGCACCGGGACTACAGCGACAAGGCGGCCAAGGAGCGCGCGCTGCAACAGTTCTCCAACGAGACCGGCTACCCCGTCGAGGCGGTGCGCAAGAAGCTCATCAACCTGCGCAACCAGTTCACCAACGAGTGGCAGAAGATGGACCGCAGCAGCAACTCGGCCAAGCCGTACCGAACCAAGTGGGCCTTCTACCGGTCCCTAACCTTCCTCAAGGACGTCGTGCTGCCCAGGAAGCCCAGGAACTCCTCGCTGCACGTGAGTGCATCTTAACTTCCACCAGTGCTAGTCAACTAGTTCATGGCTCGACGGTAGCCAAAGTTGCATCCCGAAGAAGGTCAAACTGACGAATGTCGCTTTCGCGCGCGACGACCTTGTCCCACGGATATAGTTAACATGAATGTTCACCGTATAAAATCTCCCAATACCGTCAGTTACAAACCCCTGATGGAAATGTACAGCGCAAAGATGAGGACACAAGGAAGACACATGGGACACATGAGCGCTCGTGTCTCCCATCTGTCTTGTCCTCCATGAGCCTTGTCTCCCATGCGTCTTGTCTCCCATGCGTCTTGTCTCCCATGCGTCTTGTCTCCCATGCGTCTTGTGTCCCATGCGTCTTGTGTCCCATGCGTCTTGTGTCCCATGCGTCTTGTGTCCCATGCGTCTTGTGTCCCATGCGTCTTGTGTCCCATGTGTCTTCCTTGAGTCCTCGTCTTTCTTTGCGCTGTACATTTCCACAGCGAATCGCCAACATGACTCACCTTAGCAAACCCCCGTCATATGTATACACAGTCCTAGCACGTGAAGCTTGATGCCGACCTTTTTCCTGCCTTGCGGCTTTTCAGCGACGCGTATACAGGCCTTGGAAAAAAAAAAAGAGTGAGTCCTGGCTCCTTTGTTCTCTTGGGCTCAGCTCGAGGGAGGACCAATGCGGATGCAGTCGATGGGTGGTGCGCTCTGTGGCGGCGGAGGCGGCATGCAGGCTGGGCTCGACTCCCGTTCCATGGACATGAACCCCAGTTTCGGCTTCGCCCGGGAGCGGCGGTTCCACGAGGCGCCGCACTTCCACCACCACGACGGCCTGAAGCTCGAGAACAGCTCGTCGTCGTCGTCTTCCCAGAACCACAGGAACTCGCTGACGCACAACCACCTCCACAACGACGACGGCTCGCACCACCACGACGGAGGAGGAGGAGGACCGGTGGCGCTGCTGGACGGCGCTGCCGGGCACCAGGAGAACAACAACGGCACCTCCTCGCAACAGACGCCGCAGCAGGCAGACCAGGACGTCACCGTGATCGGAGCGGGCGCCGACGTGGAGGACCTGGAGCTGTCCCAGTCTAGCAACTCGCTGGTGCTGTCGCCCGAGGTGACGCTCGAAGAGCCGTCGTCCAGCGAGAGGAGGATATTCCCGGTGAGCGTGACGACGGGCTCCAATTCGTCGCGTACTCAGTTTCGAAGTTTTGCTTTACTTATGGCGCCTGATAAGCGTGCCACTGTGCCAACGGTCTCTAATAATAATAATAATAATAATAATAATAATAATAATAATTGTTTCGTGGGGAAAGGAAATGGCGCAGCATCTGTCTCATATATCGTTGGACACCTGAACCGCGCCGTAAGGGAAGGGATAAAGGAGGGAGCGAAAGAAGAAAGGAAGAGGTGCCGTAGTGAAGGGCTCCGGAATAATTTCGACCACCTGGGGATCTTTAACGTGCACTGACATCGCACAGCACACGGGCGCATTAGCGCGTTTTTCCTCCATAAAAACGCAGCCGCCGCGGTCGGGTTCGAACCCGGGAACTCCGGATCAGTAGCCAACGGTCTCTTAATCCGGCTTCCTTGCGCGCCGTAAGGCGACCAGCTACTGCCAATTTCTGCAAGACAGACGCAGATTTCGAATTCTTATTATAGTCGTCTTCTCGCCGAATACATCTCTATTATGCGCACGTCAAGCCCGCGGAGGTCAACTGAATCTATAGTAGTATGCCATAACTGTGGGGATGGACCTTTCGATTTTTATTGTTGAGAATTCGGCGGATTTTTCTCGGTGTTTATTTCAGAGCCCAGATTCGTTTTAACGCGGTAGCGTTAAGAGCCCCGTGTCGCAGGGCCGTGAGCGAAAAATCCCCACAGAAGCAACCCAGGTGACAGGTGGGGACACCTAGGCCACGTGACCTTGTGACGACGTCAAAACGCGCCGCACAGGATAGTGAGCAAACTGCCCACCGCGGCAATTGGCAGTTAAATTAGTGGCTGCTCGGGAAGAGCAACCTGAGTCGCACAAGCCCCACCGGTGGCAGCACCTGCCTTGTGAGGATCCCCCAGCGATCTATGAATGTAAATTCAATAATGAAGAATTCCGCATATATAGGCATTACCCCATTACTGCTATCGTGTCGTACCCGTAACGCGGAGATCAAGTGTCCCCTCCAGTTTGTTTGTTTTTTCGGGAAATTTTATTTCCTACTGATGAACCACCTTTTTTTTTTTTCCGGTGATATAATGTGGTACTCCTGTGCGGTCAGAAGTCACTAAGTTCATCTTGGATTTTTTGTTCACCTAAGCATTTGATTTAGCATCAATTGAGCAAACTTAGTTACTGGTAAGCAATTATACATGCGCTTACAGAAGGAGAATGGTTATCAAGGTGGTTTCTGAAACGTTGGTTGCCCAGTCCGGAGTTCCCGGGTTCGAACCCGACCGCGGCGGCTGCGTTTTTATGGAGGAAAAACGCTAAGGCGCCCGTGTGCTGTGCGATGTCAGTGCACGTTAAAGATCCCCAGGTGGTCGAAATTATTCCGGAGCCCTCCACTACGGACCTATTTGTTCCTCTCTTCTTTCACTCCCTCCTTTATCCCTTCCCTTACGCCGCGGTTCAGGTGTCCAACGATATATGAGACAGATGCTGCGCCATTTCCTTTCCACCAAAAACCAATTATTATTGGTTGCCCAGTCATCGCTGGGTTGCAGTAGTTGAAAACACGGCGCTACTGCAACTGTACGTTTCCTTCTTCCTGTGGCTGTCTAGTGCGCTTTGCTTACAGCTACAGTCATGAACCAATTAGCCAACCACAGTCTGTTTTTTTTTTGTTGTTGCGCTAGGTGGAGCGAAACGGTGGGGCATCTCTTGCCTGTTTGTTGACGTCAGTGACGAAACTTCCGCTTAACCGTTGCGGTAGCCAGAACATGACATTTTTCGTGCCGCTTATGCATGGTTTCCAGTGTCTTTACATGCTGTGTAGACACCTATTTAATCAAGTATGTAGCTGTCCTAAATAGGCGATGAAAGTGAACAGCGCTACGCTAACGGACGACGCAGCTCCTACTCTATAGCCAGCAAGCTGCGACGTGCATGTCAAGAATACTGACCCTTTTCGGTTAAAACCGAATAATAATAATAATAATTGGTTTTTGGGGAAAGGAAATGGCGCAGTATCTGTCTCATATATCGTTGGACACCTGAACCGCGCCGTAAGGGAAGGGATAAAGGAGGGAGTGAAAGAAGAAAGGTAGAGAGAGAGGTGCCGTAGTGGAGGGCTCCGGAATAATTTCGACCACTTGGGGATCTTTAACGTGCGCTGACATCGCACAGCACACGGGCGCCTTAGCGTTTTTCCTCCATAAAAACGCAGCCGCATTCCAAAAGTTGTATTCGGCATACTTTTACTTTTTTCTATTTAAACCGGAAAGTATAACCCGTAATAACAAATAAAACATCAGGAATGGTTCTTCACTCGTTCTCGTCAGGAAAAAAAATAATATTTTACATCAGCAGTGTGTTTGCGATGCACAAGTGCACTCATTGAAAACGCAGTATTTACGTTGCTGCGTCCCCTAATTTTTGGGTCCCTCTTTGGTTGCACAAGCACGTGTCTGCAGTCCTGCTTAGCACCACGCTGCAGGGCCAGGGAAGAAACGTGATTTCGTCCTGTCGTTCACCAACGCTTTTTTGTGCTCTTTTTTTCTTTCTTCCAGCCCGAGGACGACGGCTTCCATCAAGAGATACGGCAAACTTACACATTTCCAGGGGAACGTTACGGTGACTTGCAAAGGTAGGCCACCACCACAGCCTTCATGCATGGCGCAGCCTCCGACGTTCAGCCTTTACCGACTGGCCGGCGTGACAGCAAAGCCGGCTGGCTTGCCGGGGTGCGCACATGCTACGACTATGTAGAAGTTCACATTCCGAACCGATATTAGGCCTCTTTAGGACAGAAACGAATGGATAACTGCGAATTTGTGCCCAAGGTTCATATAAGTTACCCACTGAGGGGTCGTCGTTGAACGTCATTTCGCTATAGCGCGAATAGCGGTGGCGCTAGAGTCGCGTCCTCGAGCTTGATGGCAGCGGCGTTCATTCTCTTGCGGAAGCGGAGCGTGGTTATACAGTTGAAACTCGTTATAACGAAGTTGAAGGGGACTGGGGATTACTAAAGTTATATCCGTAGCTTCATTATAGCCACGAGCTTCCAAGGGGAATCTTCATTATTTCGTTACATCCATCATTTGGTATGACCCGTTTTGTTATAACGAGGTTCGATGAATAAGATTCGCGAGGGAATCTTGGTGTGCACTTAGAGGATAGGCCGCAAGCCATCTTCTAAGGCCTTGCACTTTTGCGCCAGATCTTGCTAGCACGCACATGTCGCAAGCATTGCGTACCACATGTAGACATATCTGTAGCTCAAGAGTCATATTACACGACGTTTAATCGGCAATAAGGGGATGCAAACAGAAAGGTCAGCCAGACCTATCGCGCAGTAGGGGCGTGGAAGCGAGACCAGCCACGGGTCGGTTTCCAGCTCAGGCATGCCTGAACTGGGACACGTTCACGGACGCCGCGAGAACAGTGCAGAGCATCAATACGTGGGGTGTCGAACGCAACTGCTATTGACACCCCTCCTCCACATTTCGGCTTCCGCAGGGGCGACCACGTGGATTCGTTCACGTGCTACATCGGCACGGAATTGCGGCGCATCCCGGACGAAGAGACCGTGGGCGCGCTCAAGCTGCAGATCCTGAAGCTCATCTTCGACGCCCAGGCGACCACGGCCACGTACAACGCGCACCCGCCGCAGTGATGGTGTCCCCGTCAACCAACTACCACTGCCAGCGATAGCGCACGCGATACAAAGGAGAAGCACCGAGAAGGTCAAGCCTGTACCGATCTTAGCATATAGCCAACGCCGGTGGCGCATGCGCAGTGATATATAATATACTCGCACATAGGGGAGGCACCGACTTGAAGCTGTACCGACCCTAAAACCCCCCCCCCCCCCCCCCCCCCCCGCGTCTCGCAATATCCGAGGTGCGAACAGACACGCAAATTCCAGAGGCCAACGCGGGACAGCTTTCACCTGGCGTTCCTCACTAGCTCCATCCAGATCACTATAGCAACGACCAATCATTACGACTGGCCGAAGCCAGTGCCACACGTGGAGTGCGCGCACTACGTAACATAGCATCGCGCCTTTTTTATTTTTATTTTTTTTTATTCGCGACATGCAGCAACGATCTCCACAGAACAATTTCACGCTTTTTACAGGCGTTTATAGTATAGCGGCTACTCAGCGAGGTCACAAAGGAATCTCACGATGCACGGCGCCGACACCAGGCGATGCAAGCGTTCCCTTTCGAGGAGGACTGTACAGACTCGTAAACGAGCGATCAAAGTAGAGAGCTATACTTTCAATTCTTCCAACGAAAACTTAATTTGATAGTTGCGACTTTGACGGGCCGTGTGGCGCGAATATCTATGCACACGCAAGAAAGGCGATAGCGAATGTCCATAGCCCGTGCATGTCGTTCCCACAAAAAAAAAAAAAATCCACATATAAATAGCTTCAATATGCACGATATCCTTCAATGTTAACCCGATTTCTGAAGGCGAGGAAATACATGTTATGCGGAGGCAGGCCGGGGCCAATAGTTTTCCACTCAGCGAAGCACGACTGGCCGCCACGGCACCGCAGCAAAGTGGTTCCTCTCCTCCCAGGCTTTCATAAGAAGGTCAGCAAGGCAAGAGACTCCGTTTGTGTTTGATCCGGTGAAAGAATTCAGCACAGTCTTCATTACACGTGAAGACGGCTGAAGAGCAAAGGTGAAGGCGAAATCGCACGCGATATTTATGGACTCTCGCGCTTGGTACATATATCGGCGAGATAGAACAGCCCGCCCTGCTGAAGACCCTTTTATGCTTTCCGCGCCAAAACAACGCCGCGTCTTCGAAGGCGAGAGGTGTACCGTAGATGTTATCTATAGGCATATACACACACGCGCGTATGCAAAGGGTCACAACGCAACGCCCGTTATATTTCCGTGCGTAGCTCCGTCGTCGCATCAGTCGCGACGACTACGATCCAAAGCAGCACAGAAAATCGGCCCAATATTGGATATATACTGGGAAAAGTCGGACATACAAAGGGCCAAAGTAAAACCATTATTTGCCAATATTGGGCCGATATTGAGTGCTGCATGGGCACGTGAATTACGTACGAGGGTCGGGTCACGTATGCTCCCGCAGCGGGTGCAGGCCAAACGAAGGCGGCTCTTCCGGCCTCCACGCTCCAACGAATGAGTGAGTGTGTGTAACGCGCTGCTAGTTTCCGCAGGGCGCGCGAAAAGCTGTCGGTTTACGAATAAAAACGCACGGATGTGACGAAACGCTCCTGCCTGATCCTTCCTTTGATCCCGCAGACGCCGGCGGTGTTAGTGATGCGTGTATGTTCTCCTGGAGAGTTGCGTTGGTTTTTTTTTTTTCTGCAACGCTAACCACTGCGCAGACACGCATAAATTTCGCGCGACCCAACCAGCGCGCGTACTTCGCTCGTGCAACGTGCGCAGCGGTGATCGAGCTGGCGTTGCATATTACAAGGAGTGAGTAGTGGCGCGGAACAGGTTTGACCCATGGGCGGCACCTTTGTAGCGTCGACCTCTGCCTGCGTGCTGCCCGTTTCCAGTATGCCGCAAGAGCTTCGCCTCCCGACTGCTGGACAAAGTCCTGCTTGTCTGCCAAGGCGGGTTATACCAGACCCCACTTGCACAAACGCGAGCTTCTAAGTCCAGAAGATAAGTCTGGACTTCCCCGCAGATGTACAGCGCTTGCACGAACCCATAATACTGAACTACAGTCCGGACTTACTGAAGACGGTAGGCACTTCTAGTACCCACTTTTTTTTCACGGGTAATAGCCTTCTCTATAGAAGAGGTGATGATGATGGATTTTTATGGCGCAAGGGCATCCAAGGCCAATGAGGGGTCAAAGACCCATTTTAAAAGCATTTCACCCTAAATAAGCCGAGCACCAGACCAGGGGAAAGCTAGTCCCCATTCTATCACCGGTGGGTACCCGGCGGTGGGTACCCCGCGTCCAGGGTCGATTAAATTCGAAGCATATATTGTGTTGGCGCGGAAAGTCACGTGCCACTCAGACGCTCACACGTGGGCACATTGTTTCAGTTAAATTCTATGAGGTCTCACGTCACTGCACTATGACGTCGGAGCCATGACGCCCATGACTCAACTCGCACACCCATAAAATATATATAAATATAGGTGCGGCCTTTTGCGCGCTCCCCTGTAATATGGGCATCACAATACGGTGTAGCAACAAATAAAGATGACAAAAAAAAAACTTTCGACAGAGGTCTGGCTGGCCGGGGAAGCAAATTTAATTCAAGTAAGAAAAAACGCCGACGAAGTTAATACAACAAAATTTCGGAGCCTACTCGGTTCCTTGATCAGGTGTGACAGCGGGGGAATGCTCGCAGCCTGGCTTTTTTAAGCCCACGTGCAGTCTACCGCCTTCTGGTCAGTGTAAACCGGCGGCTGACTATAGGCGGGCTTAAAAAAGTCAAGCTGCAACTCGCCCGTAGGTTCCGAAACGTCGTGTTATCGTAACTCGGTTGGCGTTTTTTTCTTATTTAAATGACAAAGATGTCAACAAAGCCGCCACCTCAGACACTGGCCTGTCAGATGTGACGCGAGTTCTCGACAGCTCCAAGCTATCTCAGCGCCGCCGGAGAGGACAGTGCGCCAGCACCGCTGTAACAACAGCGTCGTCACGCACATCCTGTCTGGCTTCATTTTGCGATGACGCCGAACACACGAACACATACACAGACTGAACTAGAAAGGTGAGGGAAAACGGCTTAAAAATATAGAAAACAAAAGGAGAATATGCTTCCAGCGCCGGAACCCTAAGCCTTCGGCGCACTCCTCGCGCGGACGCCTACATTATAAGCCGGCCTCACGCCCGCGAAACGCGTCGCGTCAGCGTTGATTTAGCGAGGAGGCAGCGTCGGCGCGACGACGGCGTGTAAATATTAGTTTCCTTTCTTGAACCGCTCACCCCCGGCTCTTCCTCCGAATCAATATGAGAAAAAAAAGAAGAGGAAAAAAAAGCAGCCCGACAGACGACGTTACGGTTTCCTCCTGGGGCACCGAGACGCGACCGGGTTCTCTGTCGATCCTCTTTTCGCCCCCGGTTCTGCCTACTTTCTGCTTTTTTTCCTCTCTCTCTCTCTCTTTCTTTGCTATTATTTCCTCCCCATCGCTTCTTTCTATTCTCCGCTTTCCCGCCACCTGAAGCTATGGAGCGTCGTCGTCTGGGCGCCTCGATCGTCTCCCGTGGCCCGTTCCTCTCGGAAATTGCGTCCGCGGACGTCTGCCGCCCGCCCGCGGGGACGATATGTCTCGGCGCGGCGCAGTTCGCAAACAACAAACGTGCCCGAGAAAATGCGGCGACTCCGCTTTCGCCCCCCCCCCCCCCCCCCCCCTTCAAGACGCTACGCGCGGTGATCGCCCTTGTCCGCGCAGCTGTAGTATCACTCCGTCCCTGGGGAGCGCTGTAGCTTAGTAAAATAAAAAAAGGAAAGAAAAAGGTGGACTTCGGGTTATAGTCAGCTTTGCTAAATGATAAGAGCCCGTGATTGGAAAGCGAGAACTAAACCGTTCGTCAAATCAATACCGACTTAAGGCGAAAGGGCACAGTACGCGAAGAAGCAATCTTTACTGATCCCAGGCCTCCCAGGAGGCTGGCTATACGGGTAGGTTTGGAACGAGGGACGGCCCCGTGCGCCTTGGGACAGTCCCAATACGCGTGGTCGTTAGTGCCGAGAGGGAATCTCGGCAATGGAGGCAGGGAGGATCGTCCGCAACTTCTCCCAAGTGCCACACAGATCTGCGACGGTGTACGGTCTGCGCCTGAGCATTCCTCAGGATGCAGGAAACTTCTCCGGACGGGGTGTTGCGAGGCGGGGGAGCATCCTGCCTGAAGGCTATTACCCCTTTAGCTACAGGCGTCCACTTCCTTGATACAGCGTTGTGCGTGTGTTCTTGCGCTACGCAAACACCGTGAAAAAGAACACTTTATAACCGCGACCAACGGTTGCTCTCCACGTATGCGCAGGCTTTGTTTGCCTGTTGCAAAGTGCTTTCCCCTCGGGAGGAATAACCGCCGCAGACCCGTTATCCATTTCCAAGTTCAATACTGAAGTGTTCAGCACCAAATAACTGCTCCCGCTCCTCTTCCCTCGTATTCGTCTTTGGCTGCACAGTATCCAGCACTAATGACCACCTCACCTCGACTTCTATCTTTGTAAATAAAAGTCCGCTTCCTGAACGCGATTTACATGTTTTCCATTTTATACTGCGCGTATACCCTGTACACTGAGCGGCCAATAAATCAAACTCTGCGGTTATAAAAACGCCGCCGTGGATGAAACTGGAGCCGAACACCCCCCCCCCCCCCCCCCCCTTAAACCTGATCCTCTTTCCTTCCCCGTCTTTCTATGTGCTTAAGCGACTGTTAACACTTCTGCCACAGAGGGCACCATCGGCTGATGAAGGAACCCTGGAGGCACTGGCTGTGTGCCATAACCGCCACTCGCTGCACTCTAAGCGTAAGGCATATCAATTCGCGACGAAGGCTGTCTATTTAATTAGATAACGGATAGTTACCGTGCAAACGTTGCTCTGTGTGCTATGACTGTGAGGAACGCCGCAGTGGAACGCTCTGTATTAATACCGACCCCCCGGGGTTCCTTAATGCGGATCGAAATCTCAAGTAAAAAGGCGTTTCTGCTTCTTGCTTCCATCAAAAATGCGGCCAGGTTCGAACCCGTGACCTCTAGTTCAGTGACAGGACGCCTCGGTCAACGAGCCACCGCGGCGAATATTATGACCTTTTATTAACTAATGAACGGTGAGACGAACGCATTCTCTGCCGGTCACACCATGTTCAAAATAATCGTTGATATAGTGGGTGAAAAAAAAAGAAAACAAAAGAAACGAGCGCTCTTTGAATTTTCGAACGCAATCCACGCGCGCCCTCGCTTCAATGAATACAGTCCAAGTTGGCGCGCTACACATCAGATGGCGCTACACGCACCAAATGCTACGCGTTGGTAGACATCAAACAATAAGGGAAATCCCCAGCAAAACGAAGCAGTGCCGCTTTCGCCCAGACGGTCTTTGATGATTGATCAGGTCTATCCATGAAAGGGCGTCAAAGGCTTTTGTTTCCTTTTTTTTTTTTTTCAAGCATGCCTTACCGCATGCTTTTCGCGTCTTCAAACGTCTGTCCGCCGGCGCTCCTGTATACGCTCCGCACGTGCATGCCTTCGGAAATTACGCAAGGAGAAACAAAAATGCCGCGGGGCGTCGTAGCTGCTTCGAAGTGCAGTGAGCCGGATCCGCGAGCGCTGAACCAAAATGCCGCGGACGCGCGCAACGCCCGGCATTTCTAAAAGAGCGCGTTGAATCGGAGAACGGAGGAACCGAAGAGACGGGGGAATTCCTCTTTCATAGCGAAAGCCGCGTGACGAACTCTCTCTTCCAGACAAACCGCGCCGACGTCGGCGGTGCTTGGCGAAACCCTAAACTCCCTCGCTCATATAAGGAAGTCATTCAGGCGGGAGGCGTGAGACTGACTGGCTGCACGCAAAAGCACAGCTCGTTGATCACACCTGTTGTGAAACTCCTCATAAAACACACGCGTATATATAAAAAAAAAACGCGGTCTGAGAGATTCGAAGCTCGGAGGTTAGAGTACTGTCGCGCCACTGGCGGCATTGAGATGAACTTGTCAGCGCTGCTGGATTATGATTGAATTAAATTGGTTTGTGGGGAAAGGATAGGTTTTCATTTCGGGAAATAGGACGGGGCAGTATATGCGGGCCACATTGTGACTGCATGTGCCGCAACGTCAGCGCTCGAACATCGGCCGGCAGGGAGTGTGGTTGTAGCGTATAACAAGCAGAAGCGAAGGACAGAGAAGGAGAGAAGGACGCGGCACAGTGTATTAGAGAAAGGCTATATATACAATATTTATACATACGGAGAGCGCCCGTTGTGAGCTGTCGTGATAAAGCAGCCGGAATATCCAGCTAGTATTACTCTACAAAGATAACATGCACGGAACAAGGCTGCAGTTTTACTGGTGGAGAAAAAAAAAAAACCCTCAAGACACCGCTCAGAGCTGACTGTCCAACTCATAGATGGCGCCTCCATCTGCTGACTTACAGAACTGGTCGTAGGTCAGGCCCGCATTTTGACTCGGAATCGTTTAATTAGTACGGTCACCCGTCATAAGAGGGGCGGACGGAGGGGGGGGAGGGGGGGGAGAGGACGGAGTATACAGCATCCATCGAGCCCATAGATGTGCGCGAAATTCGCACGTGCGCCATGCTGGACGACGCAAAGCGACGGACAGCCCAAAAGCGATCGATTATGTCAATACAGCCTCAAGGGTATATATACCAGCACTTACGCGCAGGGTGCATCGACGTGAACAAACAAGACAAACTAAAAAGAAACAAAACAAGACTGCACAGACGCCAGCGAGCCCGATACGGGGAAAGTGCTTCGTCGCAGCTTGCAAGTGCTTCGCAATACAGGAACGATGGGGGTACTGCGGTAAACACTGCGCCCTGTTTATTCATGCGTGCCACGGCGCAGTGCGGCAGCCGAAGCTAAATACTATATGCGATGGTGTACACAGTGACCGGCCATGCGTGTTTCTAGAAGCAGTCTTCCCAGGCAAAGGACCAAGACAAAAAGAGAAATCATTCTGCCGAAACTGCATGCATTTGCAGGCAGGTGCAAGGCGCTACTTATTCGGAACCACGAAAAGCACTTGCCGTCCGAACCTGCTCTTAGGTCGCACACGCTACATAGCGCTCGAGTTTTTTTTTTTTTTTTTCTTCCAGCTCACGCCAAGACTTCCGAAACGATTCCCATGTGTATTTAGCCCAACATAAAAAAAAATACCTCAAAGCCGTTCTAAACGCTTCAAATGGTATATGGGGCCTTCTTCGGGAGCTGCAGTTATCAGAGGAGCTCCAAGATGGGAATTAGTGCACACGTGACAACTGCTATGGGTGCTAGGTCGGACATTTATTCCAGTTCTTCCTTCTGCCCACGCAGACCGCATAACCTTCGTCCCTCTGTCTCGAATTATTATTATTATTATTATTATTATTATTATTATTATTATTATTATTATTATTATTATTATTATTATTCACGTTAGCCAGTGGCTGTTTGGCTAAGCTGCTGCTTGAATTATTAAAAATCGAGCGCCGCGGTTGCTCAGTGGTTATGGCGCTCGGCTGCTGACCCGAAAGACGCGGGTTCGATCCCGGCAGCGGCGCTCGAATTTCGATGGGTGCGAAATGCTAGAGGCCAGTGTACTGTGCGATGTCGGTGCACGTTAAAGAAGCGCAGGTGGTCGAAATTTCCGGAGCCCTTCACTACGGCGTCCCTCATAGCGTGAGTCGCTTTGGGACCTTAAACCCGCATAAACCATAAAAATCGAGCCACGTCATAAATACAGTAAGAGCTCGTTAATTTGGACTTCAAGGGACCGGGAAAATGTAAAAACGCACAGCCCCACAATAATCTGCCAAAAAACCGTCCGCATCGCAGTAAATTGGTGCGATGAAAACCTGAGCGGTAGTCGTCTTCTTTTGAGGTGAAAGCGGCGCGGCAGCGACTATTTTATTTTTTTTTTTGCAGTTCCGTGAGATGCTTCACTGCGTGCACATTGTCGAGAATGTCAACGCAGAAGTGCTCCATAATGCCAAAGGCCATCGCGCTCTCCTTCGCGAAGCCTCCTCACAGGCAGCGTCGTCGCGTGTGAGGCGGCTACAGCGCACAAGGTGCGAAAAGCGCGTGAACAGCGCGCACTCGAAGAACTAAGACCACGGAGACAAAGGCGAGGGAAACACGCGTCGACGATGGAACGTGGAGCGGCGAGCCTCCTGAAAAGGTTAAAATACGATGGCTGGCTGATGCGCCGTCGATCAGCAAGCCGCTTGAAAAAGCGAAACCGAAACTATGCATGCGGCCGGAGGCCGGACTAATTATCGGCGGGAGGGTGGGGGCTCCTATTGTCATCAAGCCTGCCGTTGCACGCATCCAACTCTCTCATCGGAGCAGTAAAGGTTTCTCTCTCTCTCTCTCTCTCTCTCTCTCTCTCTCTCTCTCTCTCTCTCTCTCTCTCCCTCGCCTGCAACGCTGCACCGTGACTATTTCGCCGATCGCTATCTGTTTTTCACATCTCGACACGACACTCAAAGCGTAGCCTGTCCGAACTCAAGTCACATCTCGACACGACCCTGCAAGGGCAGCCTGTCCGAATTAACCATTGTGAGACTACCTACGTCCGTACTAACGGACGTCTGGCGCCACAGACTAAATGGGCGTTGGCCGCGACCGCATGGGCAGTCCGAGTTACCCGGATTCCCGATAGAAGGGGGATCGGATTAGCAAGGTTTTACAGTAATTGTTATTACACTGTGCTCCTTGATGGCGGCGGGCCACGACCTCCGTCCCACGCCACTGCCCGCGTCGTCGTCATCTAGCTCTATCCAGTGGTAATATCGCACCCAGCAATCGTACCAAGTTTTTTTTTGTATTTTTGCAGGCCTACTTGCATAACAGATATCTTGCCTTCCGCCTCCTCCTTATCTTCAACTTTCGCACCTACGTAGATAGCAGGATTCAGTTGAGGCTACGCTGGAAGTTGGGAAATCCTAAAGGTCGGCCTCATAAACGCTCGCAGCACTAAAAAAAACAGCACAAAACAAAGACTGTAGGCTTGTTCTTTGGCGCATTGTTCGAGAGAGAAAGCATGAGCAGCGCTTAAACTAGGCGAGAGCGCCACGTGACGTCGAACTTAGGTGTCAGCTATAGCCACGTGCGATCTGTTCTGCTTTGCTGCTTGCGAACTTGAAATGCAGTACGGTCGAGTACCTATGTGTGCATGCGCACTCCTTCGCTTCGGCAGTTGCTGAAGCAAACAGCTTGGGAGCTCAGCGCCTGTCTGTGTTCAGGCGCGCGCCTTCCATGCATGAGTCACCGCCTTGTATGGCGCCGGGGGAAACGAACTTTGCAGCAAGCTTCACATGCACACCGAGCCGCAGCATCGAAGCAGTACTGCAGACAACTCCTTCGCGGTAAGCCTAACACCCGTATAAGCGTGAGTTCGCTGCGGAAGACGTCAGTGCGCAAGTATACGCAGCTGCGACGCCCGACAAAACACCGCCTCGGGCGCGAAAGCCAAGCTAAATGCAGACGTGTTTCTGCCGCTTGCGTGGGAGAAAAGGAGGAGGAGGAGGAGGAGGAGGAGGAGGAGGAGGAATTTTAAGAGAACAGGAGAGGTCTATAGCGCCTCACAAGGAGCTGCTCTCCTGGAAACGACACGACGCACCGAAAGTGATTGCCATTGGATCAAGGTATATGGCCAGGACTACAGAACTTGAAACGCGAGGAATATTCTACTGCACACGAAAATCTCTCCCGAAAGAACACACGAAGAGTACGTACATGTAACAGATGAGATCGTTGGACCTCGAGTTTGTAGTCGACGCGGCCAAACAATGGCGGCTTATTGCTTGAATGTCGACAGTTGCGGCCTCTGAAAGGAGCAATTAGTAGCTACGCTTTGGCCTAGCTGGTAATGAAACATACAGTAAGGGTACCACAGCGCTCGAGAACCATTACCCAATTAAAAGACACCGAAGAAGTGGCATGATGTTCCAGCAAAAAAAAAAAAAAATTAAACGAAGCTAACAAGCTTGTTACAGCTATTGGAAGACAAAGGGCTCCAATCCACGACATCGTTATTAGACCAGGAAAGCATCGTTATATCGCTTCAGTTTCCATATTATACATTAAAACAAAGATGTATAAATCAAAACGACGAAACTCTCCCGGTTTGCGATGATGACGTGCTTTAAGAATCACTGCACTAAAGCTATTCCTTTCGCCTTAAATTAGAAGCTCTCCAAAATATGGTGTTTTAAAACTCGCTAAGTACCGAAGAGTACATCGTTAATTACACTTGGCTTGCATTGCATGATGTTCAAATCAAAAAAAAAAATTAAACGAGGCTAACAAGCTGCAAACAAGCTTGTTACAGCTATTGGAAGACAAAGGGCTCCAAACCACGACATCATTATTAGACCAGAAAAGCATCGTTATATCGATTCAGTTTCCATACCATACATTAAAACAAAGATGCATAAATCAAAACGACGAAACTTTCCCGGCTTGCGATGATGACGTGTTTTTAGAGTCACTGCACTGAGGCTATTCGTTTCGCCTTAAATTAAAAGCTCTCCAAAATATGGTGTTTTAAAACTCGCTAAGTACCGAAGAGTACATCGTTAATTAGACTTGACTTGCATAGCATGATGTTCAAAAAAAAAAAAAAATAAGCGAAGCTAATAAGCTGCCAACAAGCTTGTTACAGCTACTGGAAGACAAAGAACTCCAAACCACGACATCGTTATTAGAGCAGGAAAGCATCGTTATATCGCTTCAGTTTCCATATGATACATTAAAACAAAGATGTATAAATCAAAACGACGAAACTCTCCCGGCTTGCGATGATGACGTGTTTTTAGAATCACTGCACTGAGGCTATTCGTTTCGCCTTAAATTAAAAGCTCTCCAAAATATGGTGTTTTAAAACTCGCTAAGTACCGAAGAGTACATCGTTAATTAGACTTGGCTTGCATTGCATGATGTTCAAACCAAAAAAAAAAATTAAACGAAGCTAATAAGCTGCAAACAAGCTTGTTACAGCTATTGGAAGACAAAGGGCTCCACACCACGACATCGTTATTAGACCAGGAAAGCATCGTTACATCGCTTCAGTTTCCATATTATACATTAAAACAAAGATGCATAAATCAAAACGACGAAACTTTCGGCTTGCGATGATGACGTGTTTTTAGAGTCATTGCACTGAGGCTATTCGTTTCGCCTTCAATTATAAGCTCTCCAAAATATGGTGTTTTAAAACTCGGTAAGTAACGAAGAGTACATCGTTAATTAGACTTAGCTTGCACTGCTTTCGTCCAGGCATTTATCAAGGTCTTCACATTTTAAATAACGACTCAGCATACATCCACGACAAATCGCTAAAAACACGGCAAGACCGTCCTTCGACAGGCCCACCAACAACTTCGTGGTTCTGGTAAATAAGCATCGATACATAAATGAATCCGCGTTATTAACACCTCGAAACAGGTACAAAAACAAGTATTCGGTTGGAGCTTTAATAAGGTCTGCAGAAGATTAACGCCAGCAGGCGAGCCGAGTCGGTGTCTCCTGATATTAGACGCATGACACTTTAAGAAGTTGACATTTTGTTTCATCGATTATTTTCTCGGGCAGCGCTTGAAAGATGACTGCGTATAATTAGACCGTCATCCGCATCTCAAATATGACATAAGCGGTTTTCGCGATAGCATTCGTAATCAGTCATTGATATTAGGGTTTCTCGAAATAAACATCAAAGTAATTAAGTATAGAGATCGTGGCAGTTAACCCCAGAGAAAAAGTGACAAGAATGCGCCTAAAGCAAATTCAGTCGTGCCTCCGTTAATATCACACCCGTTAATACGGACGACTCGAATTACGGACAGATTTTTCTGAGGACCAAACTCTCTTACAATGTATTTACGCCTCGTTAATATGCGAACTCGCTGTCCGAGCAATGGGCAGCGAGAAAATGCACGGAGCACATTGGGGCCCGTGTATTTTCGTCGCGTTAAAATGCATAGCGATGGAAACAAAATCCCGACCGCCTCAACCAGATCGTTCTTAAAAATGGTTTTTGAGTACAGGAAATGTCGCAGTAACTGTCTCACATATGTCCGTGGACACCCGAACCGCGCCGTAAGGGTAGGGGTACAGGAGGCAGTGAAAGAAGAAATGAAGAAAGAGGTGTCATCATGATTTCCTCTTCTGTATTTTGACTGGAGGTAGTGGGAAAATGCAAATTCCTGAGTGATGGCCTTTTCTTTCCGTGGTCCCACCTTTGTAGGGCCAAGGTGCCCGGTCAACGAGCATTTGCCGTTAACTCCTTGCTTATGGTACCGTGAAAGCCGTAGTCAGCAGCTCTCAGCCAACTTATAGCACATATGTGCACTAGTGGTTTGTGGGGTGTGAAGAGTCTGTGAAGAGGTAGTGAATACCATAATGCGTCTCGTGATGCACAATATTTTAACGATAATGGTGGCCAGCATAATGCACTTAAAAGTTCCCAGATTATTGTACAATTTCCACTTCCTTGTGCACCACTACGGAGCAGACCTTAATAATTTTTTTCTTATTTTTTGTTTAGTTTCTCATCACGATTAGTTTTGCTGATGCTTCGCTTTCTGGACATTTTTTTCCCACGAATAAAAAGTGCCTACATTAACGAGGCACAACAGTAAATATACAGGGTGTCCCAGCTAACTTTAGCCAGGGTTTAAAAATATTCCGCAGCACTCGAAGACGGCGCGACCAGCATATCTCTGGCAATTGTATGGAGCAACTCACTTCGCAAGCGACGAAGATAGGCGAAAAAGCCCAATGAGAAAGTTGTAGAACGGTCCGCGAAACGTCCAATTGAACAGATTTTTAACTTTCCATCTATTACGTATCGGCTTTTTTTTCGCTCATTGCAGATGCCCGCGAAATACAAAAAATACCACGTGACATGCCCGCTTGCGCGCCGCGATTGCAGTGCTCTCAAACGTTCCGCGAAGGAACTAACAGATATTAGCCGGATGTGCTGCCGCCTAAAAAGGTGACAGGGCTGTGACGCAGGCGCTGGCTGCGCGATTTACGTGAGCGCCAGCGATAAGGACCGTGTCTGCTTGTCGCTATCAAGCGCCACAAGGGAAGCATACCGCTGGCCTATATATCGCATAGCCAGCTGCTGCGCCGCTGCCCTGTCAACTTTTAAGCAGCGGCACACCGGGCTAAATGATCTGTTAGTTCTTACACGGAACGGTTGAGAGCACTGCAATCACGGCGCGCAAGCTGGCATGTCACATGATTTTTTTTTGTATTTCACGGGCACCTGCAATGAGCGAAAAAAAGCCAATACGTAATAGATGGGCAGCTAGAAACTTCAGTTGGACGTTTCGCAGAGCGCTCTGCAACTTTTTCTTTGGATCTTTTCGCCTATCTTCGTTGCTTGCGAAGTTGGTTAATTAATCTCGACTAATTCTGCAATTAAGCACGAAACAAAAATGGCCTGACTTACTACATATAATAACCAGCAGCATGCATTTCGTCGCGTCGTCTTAGAGTGCCTCGGCGTAATATAAAACCCTGGCTAAAGCTAGCTGGGACACCCTGTATGGGGAACCTGCGCTGCCAAGGTGGCACTGCAATCGTTCCATTCGGCGACTGAAAACTGCTTTTGTCAGCCGCTTGGGCCGCTGCAAACGCGAGAAAACATTCTGCGCGATTAGAGACCCGCCTTTGGCTGACAGCATACATTGCCTAGCTTCTCTCGGCGGCGTAGCCCAGATAGCTGACGCACGGCACGTGCGCCTTCGACAGAGCGCGGAGGCTCTCCCCAATAAGCACCTGAAGGTGGCGCGGAAAAGTACTAGGACTACTACCCAAAACTGCTGGCTCTTCTCGCTAGGAAGTGTGTTATGGCGCTGCAATCGGCACCGCAAACTTCAGCGCAAGTTCCCCATATCAAGAAGAACAAGTCGCTGCTAAGGGAAGAATCGGCCGAAGCTTCGAAAATAAAAGATACACGTTGTCACTTGTATAGAACACGCCTCAGCCGTTGTTTCACAACGAGAAGACTTTCTATTTGCTTTTCTTTGCCTCAGAAAGCACAAGTGACTTCGGGGGCAATAGCCATTTTTTATGCCGAGTTGGCCAGCCATACCAAACTGCAGAACCGAATAACGAGAAATGTGCCATTCGCATTCAAAATCCGTGAGGTTCCAAACCCCCTTACTATTTAGCACCTGCGCAAGTTCCCCGGAAAAGGGTTTCACGTAATTCCGATAAGTTCAGCGATAAGGCCCTGCAGTGTGCAGCTTCAGCTGCCACGTGCACGCTTCCGTGAAATGCAGCACTGATAAGAGT
This sequence comes from Amblyomma americanum, assembly GCF_052857255.1. Lineage (NCBI taxonomy): Eukaryota > Metazoa > Arthropoda > Arachnida > Ixodida > Ixodidae > Amblyomma > Amblyomma americanum. The sequence goes on along the minus strand of NC_135500.1, from coordinate 193,495,035 downwards.
CAGCGACCGATATCAAACACCTTCCGTGCCAACGCACACCTCTCCAGAAAGTGCACGTCTCCAAAGATACGCAATGCCAGAAAGTGGAAGCGCATAGCCAGCAAACAGCGCGACTGCGCACACGCGCGAATAGTGGAAGATAACAGCGGCGACTCGGCTACCTGAGTACAGATAACCGCGGTTTCCGCTCAGAGGACTCCGTATGAAAGGTGACAAAGAGATAAAGAGGAAAAGGGGAACGGTGCAGAGATACCGCGCTTCCTGAGAGGCTGCTTACATAAGAGGTTGCCCCTTCCCGCTACTGCGAGCGTGATAAGGCCAACACTGGCAAGCGTTTCTCGTCCGCGATATGCTGTACCAGTTAATTTTAGTGGGCAATGATGAATGGTGCTGGTGTGGGTCCGGCTGTATACGAGCGACATAAACCAAGGCTGCTTGGGCAGGCTGCCATAGATCGCGCCCAGTCCGAAAGTCTTTCAGCAGCAACTCCGCCTTGGACTGACCGTCTAGATGGCCCATCCGTCGGAACCGTTATCTAGTATCTTTCGCGTCCTTAATATTTCGAGTCAGGTCGCTTCTTTCATCGGCATCTCCATTTCTACCTGTAAAGCTGAAATAACAGCTCGGGTACCAGAGTGATTCGCTCTCCCTTGTCACACATGCCTGGCCACACATGCACATTCGCAAGTAACAAGGGAGCTTGGACATCGCACATGCAAAGGTAATTCATCTTTGGACACGAAGCATTCGATGATAGAGACACTCCGCACACTTCGCGACGTCCGAAGGTTGGCGGTAATATTCCGCCCCACTTTCTCTGCGCGCTGCAGTGACACTGTGCGAAGGAACTATAGTCACGCCTCCGCATTCCGTTCGCCAATAACAAGAAATAAAAAAAAATCCTGTATCGCAGCAGCAAGTCGTGCCGCTCCCCTTCAAAGATGCAACTGCACGCAGATACGGGTCCAAGGTACACGTGCCACAAGTTTCAAGTCACGTAATGCCTTATCCATGCAAGCACGGCCAGAGGAGGAGAATAAAATGTGACAGTGATGAGCTTCGTGGCTGTCACCGAATGCGCGAGCGACGCCGCCGTCGCATGAGCACCGACAGCAGAACGCAAATCGCAGCTGTCGACGCGCGCAACGTCTGGACACAAGCGGAGACAAGTTGGAGGGGAAAATTGGTGTGCAGCAGAAAATTAGGCTAGAGCATAGCGGGGAAGTTTTGTGTCGGAGGCGGAACGTCGCCGAATGAATCATGCGGTCGGGGCGGCAACGGAGAGAGGCACGGTCGAGGACAAAAGTCTCTGGACCACGTGTTCAAAACTTTTCTTCTTTCATCTCCACAAGTGTGGTCTCCAGCCGCCACCTAATAGAACAGCTATCGCCTTCGTTAGAGGAACACTTGGTCCAGAGACTTTTGACCCCAACTGTATACATGCAGAGTTGGGAGGGCATGTGGTATCCCATGATTTATTGAGGTATAGTGAAGCGCAGCATATATTATTCTTGTGCAGCAGCATGCAGGGCCCATCGAGCTCTCGTGGCAGTATACAGTGAGGTACAGTCAGGTTAGATTCATTAGGCTTAGGCGGAAAAGTGGGCTAGTTGGAAATAGTCGTTAGAATGCAGAACGCCTACAGCGCTTTAAAAACACAAAGGACGAAACGGTCCCCTCTGTGTGCGTGTTCTGCGTCGTCCTTTGCATTTTTATTGGGAGCCAGGCGTTATGAATTCAAATGCTAGATTATCGCGCATAAAAAAAAGGGGGTGGGGGGGCTATTCCGGGCCAAGTGTGCAGTAAGGTATAGTACCGTACGTGATACAGTATCATCATGCTGTGGTATACTATAGATTCAGCATAGCGCAATCCGCTACCGTGATCCGCTTTGCCCTGCACACTGGCAACCGGTTCCCGCTACAGCGCATCGCTCTCTCTCTCTCTCTCTTATAGTATAGCGCAGTTACCAACGCTTGCCAAATATGTATTACACACCGGTTGGTGGTTTTAAATGACCTCACGGAAAAAGTAACACATGCACATCAGTTTGTTAAAACTGAAAAGTGCTGGTGTGCGACGTTTTAATGGGATACGTGAGAGACGCCGGCTATGAGAAAGGACTGAAAACATGCCTGTCGAAGCAGAGTCGTGCCAATGCAGTGTCCTACAACTTCCGTATAACGTTAGTGTTTCATCTTTATTCCTAGGTTTATACATAGGGCATTGCTTTGACACGGCTTTGCTTCGACAGTTTTCAGTCATTTTTAGTTGTTTCGTTTTTGGCCGGTCGAGCATTCGTCCCCAGATCGACACACAACAAACAGCTTGTACTCTTGTTTCAGACGGTACACACACATCTTTAGAGGCGAGTTTGAGGCTTCTCTGATGGTTTCATCTTGATCCCTTGTTACATTGTCACTGCTATGCGCGTCATGCATGCGGGATGACGTTCCATCCTTTCATCGCGCGTGGTTCATGTGTGTTCTCTGGTTATTGTTTGCTTTTTGTGTTTTTCCACGACCACTCTCGGGTGTAATTACGGCGGACGACTGAGCGACGAATGAAGTTTAAAGTTGCGCTGTGTTGTCTGTCATCGTCTCCTTAGCTCGTGTCAGCTTGCGTTATAAGCACCATGCCAATTACAAAATTGCTTGCTGCGATTCTTCAGCTGACTGTGGGCACAATGCAGCTGATTTAGCAGGGCTAAAAGCTACATCATCAACAACAAAAAAGAAAGAGCCGGTTCCCCACATCCCATGCTCTTCGGTATAAAGGGAATAAAGTGATACAGTCGTCAAGCAGTTTGGACTTATTTGAAAGAAAGACAAACAAGATGACTTCTCTTCTGTCCACGCCACCGCGGTGGCTCAGTGGTTACGGCGCTCGGCTGCTGACCCGAAAGACGCGGGCTCGATCGCAGTAGCGGCGGTCGAATTTCGATGGAGGCGAAATTCTAGAAGTCCGCGTACTGTGCGATCTCAGTGCACGTTAAAGAACCCCCGGTGGTCGAAATTCCCGGAGCCCTTCACTACGGCGTCTCTCGTAGCCTGAGTCGCTTTGGGACGTTAAACCCAATAAACCAAATAAACCAATCTTCTGTCCGGCTTTCCAGCTGCGTGTTCAGCAAGAGTCCGCAATACTACATACCAGCACAGTAACGCAGCATCTGCGTGTTTCTTCTGGGGCAATATCCCCCATGCTGCGGGCTCGGGTGGTCGGCCTTTGAAAGAACTTCCCCTTCTCTGTCCAAGTTAGTAGAGGAAGGGGCGCGACGAATGAAATCTAAGGTAACCGGAACGCTGTGCTCTTCATGGGCCAACAGCACCGGCTCGCGAGCAGACGGAAGTTTGAAGGCGCGGTGCAATGGCGCGTAAACTCGCGCAAGTCTGACACGCTGACGCATGGGCGCAGCGCTCGGAACGGCGCACGTCAGTGCAGTGAATGAAATACAGGCACGACCAGAGCGGCTGCAACCGGCGCCGGTCCCATGACGCGAAAGTTTACTTCACCTCTCTACTTCTCTCCCCTTCAGCGAGCAGGGCGGCATTCTGGCTGTGCTCCGCGTGCATTTTTGCTCGACGTCTACAGAGCGCACGCGCCAAGAAAGCTTTGCTCAGCACACGGCTCCTCCAGTGCTCGCGTGAGTTCTTGCGCCGAGTGAGCCAGGACGGACATGGACACTGCAGGGTGACACGACCCGAGTGGTCGCTTCCCGGTAGTTATAATAGACGGAGAAAAGTTGAAAGGAAGAGTAGAAAATAAACCACGACGCAAACTTCCTGCACCATAATTTCTCCCTTCGAACTGTGGTAATACCGGCCCTCGGCGACTAAGCCGCAGGACACGGGTTCAACTCCATCCGCGGCGGCGGCGTTTCGACAGAGGCGAAACGCAAAGGGCGCTCTTGTCCTGCGTGACGTCAGTGCACATTAAGGAACCCCACGTGGCTGAAAACCTTCTCCAGCGATCTAAGTAGTCGAAATTACTCCTGAGTTCTCTCTCCCTTTTTTCTTTCACTCCCTCTTTAGCCCACTTCTCTCGCAACGCGGTTGAGGCGTCTACTGAGAAGTGAGGAAGTTACTGAGCCCTTTCTTTTCCTCAAGAGAAGAGAAACTGAGCGGTTCGAATATCTGGCTCCTTTGTACCGTAACACTTACTGCGGCGACAGCCTCACTGATCTACGAGACCCGCAGTAATCGAGGATCCCTAACCAACGTATACACCCCACAGCTGGCACACGCTTAACTTGCAATAAATATCAGCGCAAGTCACAATCACAGCTCAGTGTCCACAGCGCAGCATATCAGCCCACAACGGCCTTGCATCGCGCAGGTTTCCGCGGAGTCGAACGCGGAACCTGCAACAGCACGATGCTTAGACTCTGCACTATTATTTGGCTGCGATTACACAAGTGCGCAAGCCCTAACCTCGAAGCTGGTGCACATGTGTCTGCCCTCTACAAACGAACCTAGCGTCGAGAATCAAGGGCGGCCTACATTCGAGCTCAAAGGGCGCACGCCGCCCCAGCCTCGGGGCGCGGGCGTGGTTTCGCAATGTTTCTCGCCGAGTTTGCGCGCACTGTCTGTGAGCACTTTCTCTCCGTAGTACTGTGCAGCACTGCGGGAAAGGCCGGTAATCGGCTATTATATTCGCACGCGACAAACGGGCAGTTTCCCAGTGGGAAAAGAAAAACGACAGGACCGTGTCAAAAATACGACAAAATATTTTGTAGAAAAAAATGAAAACACTCACATAAAACATTTATAATGGATATTTAACAATACAAATGACGATGCTATGTGGTCGCTATGCTTATCAGATTTCAAAAGAAAATGCACCAAACGACGCGCGTGATGTGGATGCACGAAGGCTGCATCGGGCGCTCGACTACTGATCCGGAGTTCCAGGGTTTGAACCCGACCGCGGCGGCTGCGTTATTATGGCGTAAAAACGCTAAGGCGCCCGTGTGCTGTGCGATGTCAGTGCACGTTAAAGATCCCCAGGTGGCAGAAATTATTCCGCAGCCCTCCACTACGGCACCTCTTCCTTCCTTTCTTCTTTCACTCCCTCCTTTATCCCTTCACGTGGTGTGGTTCAGGTGTCCAAGGATATATGAGACAGATACTGCGCCATTTCCTTTCCCCCAAAACCAATTATTAATTATCAACAACAATGCTACTGAGCACTCATGCTCAAAAAGGCCAGCAAAATGCCCCGTCCCGTTGCGACGATCTTTCGAGTGATAGACAAGGACCTACGTGTACAGTGAGAGGTTTTAAGAAGACCGAACGCTTCCGTTCCCACGCTTCCGTTAGGCGTGCAACGCCAAGTCCGCCTTCGAAGACGTCACACGGATGGCTGAGCGAAGGCGGCGCGAAGAGACGTAGCGTACGGGAGTGCAAGACAGAAATGCTTCGCCCTTGAAACGAGGACGGCATACAGAACGACGAACGCTGAAGAGTCACGACGCTGGACAGCGTCCAACACTGAGCGGGGCAGCGACCCGACGCCGGCCTCACGGCCGCGTATCACAAGGACGCCTCCTCCCTGGCATCGGCCCACGCAGTTAGCTATCGAGCATCACCAGGTCGGAGCAATGCACTCGGAAGACCGTGGGACTGCGAGACGCTATCCAGGCACAACCACTAAGCTCCGGTTCAAACCAGTAGAGCGAGAAAAAAAAATCTATTTCGGAGAGGAACGGAACTGTCTATAGACTTCTTATAGACTCTATTGCTTTTATATATATATTTCCTTTTGTCTATTCATAGTCAATAGATCGTCCATAGAGAAAAGTCTACAAAAATTTTGTGGCAAGAAATCTATAGATTGTCTACAGACTGTCATAGGATTTGTATTGCCTATAGACTATAGGATTTGTCTATAGAAAGCCTATAGACTTCACAGACATAACAGACAGAACTCTATGGACAGTCTTCAAACTAAGGGAATTTTCGTAAGGGGTACGTCTACCCAGCGGAGTAACAGGAAAGTGAGAGGTGGAAGTGCACAGAGAGAGAGACTGTAGACGTGCAAGATGAGCAGAGAGTGGCTCAGCGCCACCGCAAGGTCGTCTGTTGTTCGGGTGCGTCGGCCAAGCCACCTAATTCCGCCAAAGAGATCCCCCGTTCACTTGTCTCGCAGGTCTTCCCCCTTGCGCTCTCCCGCACCGTTAAGCTCAAGGGGCGCAGGCGTGGTCGGAATAATGTAGAGTGCGTTGCGACGGTCAAGCTCCTCTCACGCGCGCTGCCTAGCGGAAATCTGGAGGTTTGTTACGCCTACGCGAAGTAGCGTCGCCGATGCGATTACGCACATATGGAACTAGCCTCGTAGGTTTCCTCATCCGTGATGTGTGAAGAGAGTTAAAGCGGGAAAAGGCATGTTCCTCATCCATCGTTCCGGCCGCGGTGCTCAGCCGACGACACGTCACCCTGCGAAGGCATTTTCTTTCCTTTGTCCACTGTGCTGTCGCGATGGCGCTCGCCTCGGAAAACTGTGCTTTCGCGCAATATTGCGTGCTTAGCAATGCTAAACCACCAGCCATTTTTTTATTTTGTCTATGAATGTACACGTACAATGAGGCCCGCCAGCGGTAGCTTTTCATTTCCGATGACTCTATAAATGCCGCACTGAATCAACAAAGGACAGATTGAAATATACGTGGGAAAGGGCGGACAGGAGTGTTTTAGTTCCCTTTAACCAGTGGGGTTCCTGTGGTATCACGCGCTATGAAGACTAAAAATACGTCTTCGTTTGTGTTCGCAAAGGGATATGAAACACTCGCAGCACTGCAGGAACCGAATTTCCCCACAGGAAAAAAAAAAAAAGCTAGCGGAGATCGAGAAGGAATGTTCAAGATCGCTCGCTGGAAAACATAGTCCTCCGGACGAAGCAACCCAAAATTCTAACAGGCGCGCTTCTATGCTAACAGGTTATTAAATGAACTTTAACTTCCCCACAGAAGTAAGTGCGCCTGAGTATGTGCGCTCACTTTTATCGTTTTACAGGCTCAGTAATTTCAACAGAAAAAAAATGCAGACGCCGACAAAAGGTTTTTGTCAGGCGCGCTTCTGTTGAAATGAGTTACTTACTATCCGACCAGACGAGATTTCGTCAGACTTTAGATTTCAGGCTCAGAAATTATTTTACTCGGCCAATTTTACGCAACACTATTATTTTCCTCAATAAATCTACCCGCTCTCCAAATTTCTCCAATGCAGGGGCAATAAGGACAAAGTGATGTGCTTAAGTGCAGAACTTTTGTCCCACATCTTCAGTGCCACATCATTCCAGTGTTAGTATCTCCGCACCCCCTGCCTTAACAGTGAGGCGCTTAGTACGCGTGGACACCCACGCCTGCTACCAGAATGAGGGCGACGGAGCTATACATACATGTAACCAAACGGGTCACACTAATCCGCCGGTCCAAGACTCGTTTCCAGCGGCCAGTTTTAAGCGGAGGAAATGCGACGATGGGCTAGTAAGCGAATGGTCTCGACACTCTTCCCTAATCACCGCTTCCACCACCCAGCCATATAATGACGCCAGTAGACACGGTTAGCATTCAAACGAGGACGATACGATTAAAGTGCACGCTGTACACCGTCTGAAAGTCGCGCGCCATTGTGTGATCACCCGAACCGCATCAACATGCCCCGCCGCGTTTAGTAGTTGGCTCTATAGTCATTAGGCTGGCTGCAGCGGCCGGCAGAAAAGCCATGAATAAAAGCTTCAAGTAAGGAAAAGATAAAAAAAGGAACTGTGCCCCCTAAAAGCAATTGAAGTTCCACGAAGCGCGAGCCGGCCGGAATTATAAGTGTCCGCATATATAAGCTCGCCACGGAAGCGTATCGACATTGCTAACGCCACGCCACAGTCATATATGGTGCTCCGCACGGGCACAGAAACACTGTTCACGTAAACCACGCAATCTTCGGGATCCACGCCTCGGCAGTGAACCCCGAGACGGTGTGTCGTGAAACATTTTAAACAAGAAGAGATCCTAAACAACATTTAATGTCTACGGTATGATGACCCACGACTTCCAGGCTCATACCTCATCCAATTAAGGGGCCAGAGAGCATTGCAAAAAAAAATCGTTTCATCGATCGGCCAATCAATCAGTCTTCAGCGCGCATACTGAGCGAGTATTTTCGGCTTCATAGTTCTCAAGCTAAAAAAACGGGGAGGGGGGGGGGGGGGGGGGGCAAAGTAAATAACAGCGTACGATATGCCTCACTCTGGCGCAATGCGGAAATCGTACAATGTCCTACCACAGCAGACAGGGAGTTAAAACGGGTTTTGCCACAGACCCGGGCAGACGTTGTACCCTAGACAAGCCAACGCAATGCCGACTCCTTTCCAGGCACGCAAGAGCCAAAGCGTGGTAAAAGTTGCACACGGCGAAGTTGCACAATTAAGCAGTATAGCACTACCGTACTAGGTAAGAACAAGACAGTACCGCGTGAATTACCTGAGCAGCATATCACACCTGAATAAATGGCTCACGCTTCAAAATTGATAGTAATACGTTCACCTCCGAAGAGAATTTCATATGACTGCAAAAGAACAATAACGTCCACCGGAAGCGGGCAGAGTGAGTGAGGGAACATCCTAGTCGAAATCAGGAGGAAGAAGTGGGCTTGGGCAGGGCATGTACTGCGAAGGCGGGATAACCGCTGGTCCTTAAGTGTAACGGAGTGGATTCCAAGAGAAGGCAGGCGTAGCAGGGGGCGGCAGAAGGTAAGGTGGGTGGATGAGATTAGGAAGTTTGCGGGCATAGGGTGGGCGCAGCTGTCAAAGGACATGGTTAATTGGAGAGACATGGAAGGGGCCTTTGCCCTGCGGTGGGCGTAGTCAGGCTGACGATGATAATGATTGGCCACATCGCTTCGCCTGCTGCGGTCTAATTGACCCAAGCAGGCGTGAATGCATGAGTCCAGCATGCAAGAACATGAATATCGTCCAATAAGAACAGCCGGGCGCTGCTCCCGCCGTTGTTTCCGTTGTGCCACTTTTAACACCGGTTGTTTACAAAGAAGCCGCCACGCGTACTACACACCGGTCCGCACTTCCGCGCTTCCGACATTGTGCGCGCGCCGGATCCTGTAACGGGACGGACCTGTGGCGCATTCGGGCAAGCGGCGACGCAGGAATGCGCCCGCCGCGTCCCCGTCGGCCGGCGCCCGCTCTATCAATGGATTCGATCGGCGGCGCGCCCGGCCGTGACGACCCTGATCTCCCCCGACGGAGGAAAAAGGAGGAGAGATGCGCGCTGCTGTCGCTTTCAGCAGCGCCGATCTCCCGTTGTTCGAGCGGCCGAGAAAGCTGCTGCATGCGCACGCCCCTTGCCCCCCCCTCCCCCCTCCTTCTTTCCCCTTTTATAGAACGCCCAACCGCACTCAGGAAGCAGCCTGCCATTGTTTCCCGCAAGGCAGTGTACATGGGCGCACGTGAACAGTGTCGGTGATGAAGGCTCGTGGCTGCCAGCGAGCGTACTTTTCCTGCTGCGTGCAGACTGCCGTCTGCAAAACTAAAGCTTAGAGGGATATTTCGCTGCGCATGCGCAGCTTTACCGTACCGCGTTGGTACCGTAACTTATGCAACATGCGGTAGAATGCAACGGATGGCTGCATTCGAGCCCGGATATATCGAACCGGGATATTTCAAATTATTGGCTATATCGAACACACATATTGTCCCCTCGAAAATCTTGCGAAAAAAGTCGCACAGTATAAATACTATCTCAAACTTCAATTTCCTCGCTTGTTCGGTCTAGGATATTATATCGAACTGCGTATCGCGCCCCTGCAAGTGGCGCTTCTCCTAACGGCTCTCTTCAGCCTTTTTGCCTCCTTTCGCGCTCGGAGACGGGTCGGCTGCGCGCCTTTGGGCACCTATTGTGAAACCATGTTACGAGCTGCACGTGGGGTGTGTTCGAGGGTGGCCTTCGAGCTCTTATACTCATTTCCCACACTACATCGCTGCCATGCGGTGATGCCAACCTAAATCCTTCCGGCGGCAATTGCCTGGAGTGGCTTTGTTGCCGAAGGCGTTGCGGAAGTAAACTGGAAGTAGTAAAGTGCATTAGTAGCAGGATTACACATCTTATAATAGGCAGTGACTATTTCCAAAGAACTGTCCGCTGCGGCTTAGATGCGAAGCAACCTACGCGTATAGCAACGCCTAGCGAGTCGCGACCGTTGCCTTGCCAACACGCCGGTGGCATGTCGCTGCGAGAACCGCGTTAATAGCGTGGGTGCGATAGTTTCTCGCTTCTATATTATAGACACGCTTATCTACCGCAATCATTTATACATCCAATTATCGATATATCGAACTACCGACGAAAGCGCCTTCCAAGAAGAATTTACGGCGCAAATTATAACTGCCGCAGAAATAAATTCCAGCATAGCACAGCTCGTACAATAGAGAACGAGCTGGCATAGAAAGTACAATGCTTAGCGGCGCTGGCATGCCGCAACGCCTCCGTACATCATCGCGACAATCCATAAGGAAACTAATGATTTTCATCCGCAAATAGCCGTCAACGACACGTCGCGTATGTCTAAGCGTCGTCATTTACGCACCTAAAGGTCTACACAGTCGCATTTATTTGAGCGTCAGCTCAATTACAACTGACACACAATAGCTCGGGAGAGAGAACAATGCCTGTATTGTAACGAGACGTTTGGATTATTTGCTCACGCATTGCCTGCTCACAGCGGGCGTCGCACACCCACAGCTTCCCAAAGAATTCCAAGACTGCCGGCCAGAAACAATGAACAAAGAAGGTAGAACATTTAAGCGGAAAAATTTAGGCTTGACCCAAGGCGAGGTAGTTTTCGCGTGGATAGTTCGCAGAAACGCGCTAGTTATTACTCTGGCCTGAACTATGCATGCAATAAAGTGCGGTAGGCGACCTCAATCGCGCGACTTCGGGACAATGCGAGGTTTCGGACCCACTTGACGTCGCCGGCTGCAGAAGTGTTTAATTTCAAAAACCATTTTATTCACACGCCAGTATGCGTCAAATATATGCTACGAATTTACGGTTCAAGAAACGGTTACTGACCAGGTACTAACCAGCGACCATATGTAGTAAAAAGGTAGGAAGGGCTTACTTTTACGAGCTACCTTGAAGAAGGTAGTAAATCGCAAAAAAAAAGTGACGCACTTGTAACACACAACTTGCCGGATTCGCTCATGATTTGCATTCATCCATCGATACTGGCGGTCAAATTGATGCCATTTTTTCTCGATTTTTCAGAATCGTCTGGTCGTGTGACTATAGGATTATGCTCAAACTAACTCAGCTGAATATTCACCCCGCTGTTATTGCTTGGATTGCGGTATTCCTCAACGCTAGAGTTCAGTTTACCTCCATCAACAACTACAACTCCACTTATTCTAAAGTCACTTCTAGCGTACCACAGAAGGGCGTTCTTGGTCCCCTCCTCTCTTTAATATATAATATTGATGATTTACCTAACGCTGTGTCTTCTCGAGTTAGGCTCTGCCGATGATTGCGTAATATACTGTAATATTGTTTCTATCGCTGACCAACAATGTTTGCAAACTGACCTGCATGGATGCAGTAACCGCATGGTGCGCATCTTGGCTTATGCCACTTAATACTTCTAAAACTAATTAGCTTTTGTCTTTCACTCGCAGTTCTCGCATTCCAACAGCTTATTTCCTAAATAACGAATCTCTCGAACTTACAGCTACTTACAAGTACCTCGGAGTTCACCTGCAATCAGACTTAACATGCCTTAACCACATTAATCTAACTTCAGCGTCCGCCAACCGCTCCCTCGGCTCCCCCGCACCTGAAAAAAAATTCGCGTTCACCACAATCATTAGTCCGAAGATAGAATATGCGTCAGCCACCTGTGATCCTGATCAAGCCCATCTCATAGCTAGCACTGAGTTCTTGCAGAACCGTGCTGCGCGTTTTATTTTTTCAGGCTACTCACGTACTACCAGCGTCACTGCCTTAAAGAATCGCGCCGAATTAGAAGACTTGTCTTACCGCCGTAAACTATCACGACTAGCACTTTTCCACAAACTGTATCACCATCCTTCGCTTCACCACGATTTTTTCCAATCGCCATCAGCCTTCTTTCCGCGGCTCGACCATCCGCACAGAGTTAAACGCATCGCGTGTCGTCCATCTGCATTTGCGAAGTCATTCATACCACACACTATCATAGAGTGGAACAATTTACCAGCGCACATAGCAATTGAATCTAACGCCTCCACATTTCTTGTTCTCATCCGCAGCGACGTTGGCATTTGAAATGTTTGTAGTGTTCGAAATTTTTGAATGATTTTCTTTTTAAAGCGAAAGCTTTATTGGCCGCAAACTCGCGATTTCGCCGTGGCGGTACTCCATCGAGGCACGTGACGTAGGGTGCCTCGATACCAGCGCCGCCTTTTCTCGATGCGACGCCATTCTGAATCACAGCGGGCGGGCGCTGTTGCTCGGTGCAAGCAGCTGTGCTTGCGTTGTTCCAGGCACAGTGGCTGCGGATTACTCGCTGGTGGTTTCACTTGTCTGAGAGTGTTCGACCGCATGATTGATGGGCTTGTCAAGCCCACTCATGACGGGCTGTTGTGTGCCAATGTGCTCCGGGTCAACACGTAAAGGCCTGCGTCGTCTTCGCTTACCCCCGGGACTCTGAACGGAGAAAGAAATGGAAAGCTCAAATAAAGCGGGATCGGGGGAACGCAACTGACAGCTCGTATATCTGCGAGGTGAGTTGCGAAACAGTTAAGTCTTATCGATCCGCATTTTGCAATTAAAGCAAACGTGTACGTGGACGCCGCTGCTGCGTAGGCAGCGTATAGGTACGCGCATGCGCACGGTCGCGAGCGTGTTTCTCGTTTTGAACTTCGCTGTTCTATGCGAGTAGTGCCCTGATTATAGAGTCGGACGAGGATGTTTTTGATTCGCGGAATACTAACACCAGCAAAAAAAATCGTAACGTCGCACACCTGTTTTATATTTTAACGGGAAGCACTGGCGTTTCTTTTGCAGAGAAGTTCGCGTCGCTGTTGTTTAGACAGCAGGGTTACTTTTGTGTCGAGCGAAAAATAGTGCTCGTTATTTGCTACTGAACGCACACACTGCTTCGTCTGGAGAGCGCGGCTGTTGTGCTGGTGCCGCTCGAAGCCCTGCGGTTTTCCCCGAGCTCTCAGCAGATATACTGCGGCTCTCATGTCAAAGTGCATAGATGTTTTTTTTTTATTGGTATATAACTGCCTCGTACTATTCGAAAGCGACGTAGCCGATGTTATGGTCGCAGGGCATATTTGCGCTACGCTGTTCGTAAGCAGACCTTATCGTTGCATGTTCATGCCCGATGATGGTTACTATTCTGTGACAGAGCTAAACGCGTAAGCAGGATGTGCTCACGTAAACGTGCAGCTAACGCACATTAGGGGTCAAATTTTTCCTGAGCTGTCTGGCTCGGCGTCCGTCGTAGCCTGCGCGTTGTTCGGAAATGTGCGAGGTTCGGTAATGCAGCAACATTTTTTATGAACATTTTGTGTTAAGCACGTTAAATAACTGGTTATTTTTACTAGTATTTTTGTATCAGTCCAAACAAACGTGAATAATCACATTTGGTGTTTTATTTATTTTTACCTCCACTTTGAAGAGGACCAGTTTGAGAGAAATCGACAGGATGGACGTCGCCTTTTAAAGTCTACAGCTCTGCCCACGCTGTTTGACTTTAGACGTGAGCAATAATTGCACTGGAGCGTAGTATTTCCGCGATTTGCAGTTATTGCAATAAGCACTGAGACGTCTTTTTTCTTTTTACTGTTATTATTAATTCAGCTCAACATAAGCGAAGCAAACTGCCCACGAGACGGCCTGCCGAATGTGGACCTGCTGGCGTGGAAGGCACCAACTCGTCCTCAACAGTTGCTACAGACGCTGACCAAGAAGACTACGCAGAACTGAGTCGAGACGGTACCTCTTCTTTCGAAGAAAGTGCAGTCGAGCATGAGAGCAATGAAGGTATTTCCTCGCTCTCTGCGTGTGAGCTACGAAAGGCTCCGCAAGATGCGAAGAAGAAAAACACTGATTTGCATGAAAACTTGTCGACAGCAAAAAAGAAGTTGAAGACTGCTGCCAGAAAAACAAAGCGGCTAGAAAAAGATCTCTCTGCGCTGACCAAAAATTTGGATTTCTTGAACGAGGACCAGAAGGCTGCCTTGAAGAGGAAGAGCCGGAAAGGTAGTACACGGAGTGCAGAAACCATAAAGAAAGCGCTGCAACTCAAATTTGCTTGTGGCTCTGCAGGCTAAGATTTACTTTTAGAACAGGGCAACCCTCTTCCCTCCCGAAGAGCACTCTGCAGACGACTGCAGCACCTGTCAATTAAGCCCGGCGTTTTGATTGATATAGTAAATATGATGAAAGTGAAAGTGGCCGCAATGTCAAACATTGAAAAAGACTGCGTCATATTTCTCGATGAAATGTAGATTCATAAGGGTGTCGAGCTTGACCGCAGTGGTGACGGCTTCCTTGGCAAGGTGACGCTCCCTGAAACCGACCGAGCAGCAAACCATGTACTCGTCTTTATGGTTGGAGGCCTAAACACACGCCGGAAGCAGGTGATTGCTTATCACTACGCAGGTGCTTTTGTCAATGGAGAGAAGCTGAGAGACTGTCTTATCAACCTTTGTGCGGACATTTCTTTGCGTGTGCCGTGCGTGACATGCGACACGGGGAGCTCCAACCGTGCGATGTGGCGGAGCTTAAACCTGTCAAGCTCCCGCTACTCTGTCACTACATCCACTGTTCCCCACCCATGTGACAATTCCATGTCATGGTTTTTTATGCCGGATCCTTCACGTGTACTAAAAAAATATTAGAGGGCAACTTGTGCGAAAAGATCCCATCAAACTTAGTGAATAAATAGTGGCAAACTACAATTTACGAAGCAGTGATGTGTCGATTGAGTACATAGAAGCAGTCCTAAAGATGGACACAGAACAACTGAAGGTGGCACCTAACCCGAGTACCGTGCACATTTCCAACGGCCACTTCACAAAGATGAAGGTAGGGGTAGCTGTTCAGTTATTCTGGGAAGCACCTGCAGCTATCAGATACTTTGTAGAGCGCATGAAGCTGCCGACCGAGGCTGAAACAACAGCCTGGTTTTGTGAAGCCATTTTCAAATGGTACACAATCATGACTGCACGGCACCCTGTTGTTGCTCTGAGCTTATCAAATGAAAGTAAACATGAAGAGGCTATTGCAACGCTGAAACTCGCTGTTGAAGTCATTGAGAGCTTAGGCATTGGCATCAACAAGGTCTGGAAACCATGCCAGGCAGGGGTGCTAATGTCCACTGCTGTAGTGCTTCAACTGCATGGATTTTTGGTAAAGAAATGTGGCTACGCATTCTTCTTGACAGGACGATTGGCCCAAGATTGCCTGGAGAACTTGTTTTCGGTCATCCGGATGATTTCTCCCGTGCCCAGTGCATATGATGTAAAAAATGCGCTCAGAATTGTGTCAATTAGCCAGTTCCTCAAGGTACCTAAGAAATCTGGTTATGAAGCTGACGACAGCAACTACTTAGTAGATTTCTTCTCTGCAGAGATTCAAGATGTGCAGAAAGAATTTCAAGAACCCTCGTACGATGATTAATGCACAGAGAACAGCGTGCCGTTAGCCTAGAAAATAGGCGTAAGAGTGACGCGACCCCTTCAGTCCTTGTATAGCCTCGGTGCTGAAATCGTAGACCTACAGGTCATAGTGGACGTTTATGCATGTGCTTCATACGTTGTGGAATATGTGAACAAGGCCAACCTGGGAGTTTCACACTTGCTTTCGCTACATATGTCCTGGCATAGCCGAGCTAAGCCACTGCCATTTTTTCCAGTTGCTGCACTTTTGCGATTACTTCTGTTCCTTTCGTGCCTAATACGCACGCTGTAGTATTTTTAGTTTCCATTATGCCTAATCGTTTTTTTTTAAACCTATAATTTCTATTTTACTCTTTTTTTATCGCCTGCTTCTTTATGTACTCTCTGGTGCTTAATTATTTTTCCCCGTTATACCTAGACTGTTTGTTGCTCTTTTACTTGTTAATGATGTTCCTTGTACATGTTTTTACACTGCCCCCCCCCCCCCCCCCCTATGTAATACTCTCGAAGGGGTATGCTGAATAAATATACGCTTGTATACTCACCGGGCAAGACCACCCGATGCTGGCGACGTGGTAACGAGTCAACATGGTGATAGTGTGGTGGTGAGGTGTTCGTGTTACGCTCTGGAACACATTGGATTTTCACTCGATCAGTACAGTCGCGCGAAATCTTAAGCCTGCCCGCACAGAGCGTTTTTCGCACCCGGCAGTGCTGAAAAACTCGCGCGCTCTAAACACGAATACGCCTGTATGGGAGTAAAAAAGGGAGTAAGATGTCCTTTTAAGAAGGGTGTGCGCTAGAGGACGTCTTACTCCCTCGTTACGCCTTTCTGTGTGGAGAGCGCTATCGTGGTGCAAGTTCGGCGCTGCAGCCACGCGATTACCGCGCGCGAAAAACGTTCCATGCGGGACTGGTGCCAGTAGCATGACATCGTAGTTCCCAAAATTACCAACAGGGAAAGCTGGCGCCACCGTCTATGCGAGTCTAATCTTAAAGAGCACCTATCCATCCACAACGGGAATGCTAGGAAGACGAGGTTCCCCTATTGGGCTTGGCTTGGCTAGTGTTGGGACAAAAACGCGGATTCTGCCCCTGAATCGGCAGCTGCGCCACGATGCTCTCCTCTGCGCGCATATAAGGAGATTAAATTATTCTAATAGTCCGTTTTTTTCCCTTCTTTAATAAATTTAGCACAAGCGTTAGGCTGGTATGAAAACGTTCACAGTGTTTCTTGAGCTTTGCAGCGAGAAGAGTCGTGTTGTTGCGATCCACAATTCATGCCCAACAACGGCAACGCCAAATACGAAACCTCATCTTCCGGCAATTCCAGCGTCTCTCTGTGGCGGATGCAGTGCAGCGCTGCCAGCTTTCCCTCTTAAGATTACTGTGAAACTCTACGGCACTGTGTGTAACCTTATGGTTTACGATTTATGGGGGTATACAACGTCCAAAAGCGACTCGGGCTATGAAGGACGCAGTAGTGTGGGGCTCCGGAATAATTTCGACCACCTGGGGTTCTTTAACGTGCACTGACATCGCACAGTACACGGCATTTCGCCTGCATCGAAATGCGACAGCCGCGGCAGGGATCAGCAGCTAGGGATCAGCACGGTCAGCAGCTAAACACCATAACCACTGAGATGGCTTCGATATAACCTTAAGATTTTCGCTCGGAATGTGACACGGCACTACTTGAGTACAGAAGCCCATTCCTGATTAAAGGGACAAATGCAAAAAAGAAGAAGGCCGGGTATCATAAGTGAATGTATTTATGTATTTTGTGATTGACACGCTGCAAGAAGCCCCGTCAAACAAATCAGCAGATAAATCAGCACGTATGTCAGATTGCTGTCGGTCTCAACGATTTTAACTTGTGACATAAAACAGTCTTCGATCATAACATTTTTTTTTACTTATTTGTGCGCTAAGCTCTTTATCGTAACTACGCCGCGTGATTCAATCATATTGATACCCCTGTCAAAAACTCGTTTCGTGTTGTGCGCCTAATTGCCTTCGTTCTTTTTCAACAACACACTTAATCAAACAGCACAGCGCGCTGGGCTTAGTGTATGCGTCCCCATTGCAAATGACAGGAAGAAAATGAACAGACACGAAGAGTGCGAGTTTCGTTGCGCCTATAAAACTCCCGCTAAGGCGAATCTTTCTCGGATTTCCTTGCTTCGGACGAGGCCGGCAGACGACCAATTTCAGTGACAGCATACGAAACTCCCTGAGAAAAAGACTTCAACATAGCAGCGTCCCATAGAGAGAAGTGATGCACGGCAGTCGGGGTAGTTTCAGGACCGCTTTATCACCGGCTGCTCCACAGGGATGGCGAATAGACAGGAAAGAAGTAAAAAAAAAAATACAAGTATACCGATATTTACCCAGTGTTCAATTTCTGAAGGGAAGGAAGTACAGTTCGATCTTTCCGGTAGCGCGCTTCAATACACCGGGCAAGCTGCCCCCACCACCTCTCCCATGTCAGCCGGACCGCTGTGTGCCCCACCTCGCCAAGCGCCGTGGCCAACCGTGACAAATTCCGCTGTCACCCCCCCCCCCTCCCCCCCTCCCCCCCCTCAACTCCTCCAAAGTTTCCACCCTTCACCCGTTCCCCTCTCCCCCAATAACGGTGTCCACTGACCCAGACTGAGCCTTCAGTTCTTGCTTTTCGTTCCCGGAAACTTTTTTGACGACGTTCGCGATACGGACGACCGCCGGCGGTGCTACATGTGTTTGCCGTGATCGCGGTGCTTTCAGCGACTGCGCAAGGCAGAGTGCACGTCGTCCCAGTTAATAATAATTGGTTTTTTGGGGAAAGGAAATGGTGCAGTATATGTCTCATATATCGTTGGACACCTGAACCGCGCCGTAAGGGAAGGGATAAAGGAGGGAGTGAAAGAAGAAAGGAAGAAAGAGGTGCCGTAGTGGAGGGCTCCGGAATGATTTCGACCACCTGGGGACCTTTAACGCGCACTGACATCGCACAGCACACGGGCGCCTTAGCGTTTTTCCTCCATAAAAATGCAGCCGCCGCGGTCGGGTTCGAACCCGGGAACTCCGGATCAGTAGTCGAGCGCCCTAACCACTGAGCCACAGCGGCGGGTACGTCCCAGTTGCCGCGGCGCTTTGACGTTGGATATCGTTGCTTTTGGAACCGTGTTGTCGCTGACCCGAGGCCGGACCAACAGGATATGACGACGCAGTCCATACGTATACTGCTAACGAACGCGATGGACGGCCGGTGTTTCTCAGCAACGCTCGTCAAATTTCCGGTCCGTCGGGATCGCCCAGTCGTAACCTGCGCTCCTCACCCCCCCCCCCCTCCCCCTCCTCCACTGGACCACCCTTTCGAGATTTTTCGAGCGAGCTACGCGCACACAAAAAATGCGCGCGACGCGCCCCATCTGGAGCCGATGGATCGAAGGGTATAGTTTCGGAACCGTCGAAGCAGACCAGACCTTCGAAACGTTTCCTCTCTATAGTCACAAATCACCGACTTCAAGCAGCCGTTTATCCATCCGCTTCGTCATTTGTTTTTTTTTTATACCGCGGCTCGCACATGAAGACGTGCTCTTTACATTGGGGGCCATTATGGAGCACGGAAGGCATGCAGGCACACCGGGAAATAAGCACTTCGTTCGCGTCTGAAGCGATGCCTACTGCGCAAATGCTCCGTCTCCTTGCTGTTTTCAAGACCGGATGCAATCGGCTTTGCTTGCGAATTTATATGCAGTGCCACAGCGAGCCGTGCTATGCGTACAACCAGAAGTTCGTCACACAGATGCCTTCGAAGGATGGAAACGAAGATGCTAACTTTGAGACTTCCGCAAGGAATTCAGCGCGACCACCCAAGCCAAAGAATTAGGTTGGGCGCGGTCTCCAAGAGGCGGTATATACATTAAATCGGACGTGTGCACACTCGAAAGTGCGCAGTCAATCACATCCTTGAAACTGTGGACCACGTAATCTCAGTCCGCCTGCCCACGTACGCGCGAGACGGCGGGATTTCCGACCGCTTCTCGAACGCGCGTAGACTGCGGGCCTATGAGGCAGAAGCTTTGAAGTCTCTGCGGGTGATTCAGGCGACTCGCAGCAATGATCACGCGAACTGATGATGTGTTTGCGTACAGACGCTTATCTCCTCATCGCCACACACCGTAACCTCATTTCTCCCAGCTCGGGTCGACCTCGCAGTCTTCCTTCGATACCCCCCCATATTTCTATCTCTTATATACCGGATGTCTGGAAAAAAGAAAAGAATTTTCAGTCATGTGCGTAATTCGTACTCCAATAACCACCGCCACCACCATCATCATCATCATCATCACCATCACCACCACCACCATCATCATCATCACCACCACCACCAACATCACCATCACCACCACCATCACCACCATCACCATCGCAACGCTAAGGACGACCGAGCGAGGCGGCCGAGCTTCACGCGACTGTTACTGCGCGTTTCCTACACCCTATTTATTAAGGATTCCATTCTTGGTCCACTATATTTCTACCCTTTCTTTATCGTGTTCTCCCATGCACACACTGACAGCATAGGTAACTCATAACCCTATCTATGCAGTCATGTATATGTGAAAATTGAAAATAGTTTTTTTGGGGAAAGGAAATGGCGCAGTAACTGACTCGTATTTCTCGGTGGGGCCCCGAACCGCGCCGTAAGGGAAGGGATGAAGGAGGGAGTGAAAGAAGAAAGGAAGAAAGAGGTGCCGTAATGGAGGGCCCCGGAATGGTTTGGTTTGGTTTATGGGGGTTTAACGTTCCAAAGCGACTCAGGCTATGAGAGACGCCGTAGTGAAGGGCTCCGGAAATTTAGACCACCTGGGGATATTTCACGTGCACAGACATCGCACAGCACAAGGACGCTTTTTTTGCATTTCGCCCCGACCGAACCGCCGCCGCCGCGGTCGGGTTCGCACCCGGGTACTCCGGATCAGTAGCCGAGCGCCCTGACCACTGAGCCACAAATGTAGTCGTTAAAAACAGTCCTGCATTAAGCGTGACCCAGAGATTCTGGGCAAGCGCATTTTCGAACTGAAAATAGTCCATGAACGTAATTCTTTTTTATATCGTAAGATTTCACTACGATAATCAATTTATCCGCAGATATCCCCTCGACAGGTTTTTTTTTGCTATTAATTAACGCTCTTGCTATCGTCAAAAACGTTGGCCATTGGTTTTCTATAAGTCTCAACTACACTCGACGCGAGCGATGGACAAAGTGTAAAAGAAAGACATTGATACGCCTCGGAAGAATGGACCGTTGCCTTCAATATTTAAATAACAGTACCACGGTTGCCTCGTGATTAAAATTGATGCCCAAGAATCCTGGACTTTCTGAAAGAAACCAGAATGACTGCAGCCCGTATCACAGGCTTTTCTTGAAGGCGCAGAAGAAAAAAAAAACGATATGAAAAGAGCACCTGACCCAAGAGCAGCTCTTTTCGGCGGCAGTTCTCAACTTTATTCGCTCGATTTAACTTGGCTCCGGTCCATCTCCGCAGTCGTTCAGGCGCGTAAGAGGTGCAGTCCGATTGAAAAGAAAGGCGGCGGTATCGCATCTTCCAATTTCGATCAAGCCCAGATGCACTCGCGCGGTGACCTTCACTGTTCCCTTTTGTGTTATTCAAGCAGAGGGCAAAAGAGAGCTGTGCACCGAGGTTAAGCTCGATCTCCGTGCATAATGCGTAAATAAGGGCACATTCTACGGATTGAAAATGCTCTTGACCGCTTAAACGGCCCCTTTCGATCTATATCAAGCAGCAACAGTAGTGTGAATAACAATATAGGGCCAGATATAGGGCCCCCCAGGGCCCACTCGGTTGTACTTCCGAAGCCTGAAGGCTTTACAGTGCCTTATATTATAGCTCTGCGATCACAATCAACTTTGTCCCGCAGTCTTCGCGAAAACCACGTCAAAGAAAACGAAAGGCTGAAGTTAGCCTAAGAGTGCGGAATGTGAAACAGCTGCGTCCCACGACCAGGCTCAGCTGCAAATAAGAGCTTATGAAGCGAGCACTTGGCTTGATTGGCCATCCTTGGACGAAGTTATGGGCGACAACTCTACGGGCTTCATTGCAGCTACAGGTACGCAGATAAAAAGATTGCAGAGAGTTTATCTGTCTTTTTTTGTAGCGGGAGCTACACTGGGCTACCTGTCGAGCGTTTCGCGGTACATGGGAGAGGAAAATTGTGCGCATGCGCCGTTACCATGGCAACCGAAGAAGAACAAAGTGCGGCGTACGCTTCGCCATCGCCGCGGCCGCGCGCCTGCTCCGCCTTCAAAGCCGAGCGTGACGACACGCGGACGGGCAGTTGTGCGCATGCGCCGATGCCATGGTAACCAGAGAGACCGCACAGCTGCGCCGCGTTCTTCGTCGCCGCCTCATCGCACGTCGCTCTATCACCCGCACCCCGTGTCGCAAGCCCAGGATTGCGTATAAAAGGCGGAGATGTAGTGGACGTCTGTTGACAACGTTTGACATGCATGCACAGAAGGAGAGTCCAGCCGCTGCTAAACGGCGGTATAGACGAGAGAAGATTAACTCTTCCGATTCTGAGGTTGTCGTCTGGCAGTTGGCTTGAACTAAATAAGAACGCTGGAGTCTGCGTGTACGTGAAACAAGGTATCACCGCTGTCAGATATCTCCCTTCGATCGCGGTGAATAATGGTGAAGCCTGCAGTGTTCGGCTCCTGGAAAGCGGCATTATCATCCAAGGAGTCTACGTGGCACCGGGAACATCTGTCAAGCAGACGATTGATGTGGTTGCCACGTGGTATACCAGCCTACGGCACGGTTTCACAGTTGTGTGTGACTTTGGGCGATTTCAGCAGGAAACAGGACTCTCTTGGCCAGTGTATGAAAGAAAAGTTTGACTTTAATTAGCTTTGGACCCTCACGTCCAGACTACACAATCAGGAACTACAACTTGAATGCTAAAGAGGCTCTACCAAATCGAAATACTGTATCGACAAAATTGAGACCGCTGCATGCTACTTCACAGATCAAAGGGAGGTCTTCGTCTCTGTAAAGCAAAATGAATAAAAGATGCGTATACCCAATTTCTCATTTCTAAACATACAGTGATCACAACAAGTTCAGCACGGAAAACGTACCTCTCGCTGCGTATATCCAGGCATAGCCGAGTTAAGCCATTGCCATTTTTTTTTTTACACTGAACCGTTAAGCGCCCATACCCCGAGTTTTGCAGCGTTGGCGGATACCTGTAAGAGGATGAAGATGAAAGGCATGGGAAGAAAGGCAAAGGCGGACGGTGTGCGGCAATGAAAGCGCTCAGAAAGACGAAGTCACAATGGGAGAAAAGAGGTTCGTGG